>NC_091476.1:106595585-106897585 GCF_036971445.1 Narcine bancroftii | reverse complement strand
CATGACTCATACTCTGGGCCTCCTTCCACTCCACAGCACCCCCAGTGGTGGTTTATCGTCCAAGTTCAGAAATGTTTAGATCATTTTCTGAACATGCTCAGTCCGTCTCCCACTCTCTCAGCAGTCCACCTTCACCTTGGCTCTCTAAGGCAAACTGTCACTTTTTAACATAAAACTACACAACACATAGGCCAATACACAACACAGAACTCTGCAACAATTACAAAATTCTATATTACAGAGATATTGACGGCCTGAAAAAAAATATGACTGGAAATTTATGAAGAGCTTATGAAGCGAGGGCAAGAATAATAGGGTAAGAGAACTGTGGATGATGAGAGAGATAATGAACTTAGTCAAGAAGAAAAAGGAGGCATATGTAAGGTTCAGGAACAATAGACAGGCCCTGGGGGAGGTTGGTGGGAGGGTTAGTAAGTTTATGATGAGACAAACATTGATGGGTATGCCAAGAGTGTAGAAGTGTATCAAAGATTACCACAGGAGATTAATCAGTTACAGATAAGGGCAGAAAAATGGCAGACAGTGTTTAATCTGAACAGGAGTGTAGTGTTGCGTTTTAGGAGGTCAAATGAAGGGGAATGTATACAGTTGTTGGTGGGATTCTTAACAATATGTGCAGAGGGATCTGAGGGTCTGGGTCCATAGCTCCTTGAAAGTGGCTACAGAAGTAAAGAGGGTGATAAAGAAGGCGTATTGGGGCAGCACAATTAGCATGATGTTATTATAGCACCAGAGACCCAGGTTTGAATCTTGCGCTGTCTGTAAAGAGTTTGTACATTCTCCCCATGCCTGCATGGGTTTCTTCCAGGGGTTCCGGTTTCCTCCTACCATTCAGAACATATAGGGGTTGTTGGTTAATTGGTGGAAGGGTTTGTATGAGACAAACATTGGTAACAAGGAATGATGGGACTCTTGCAGCTGCAATGCACCAGTCAATAAATATTAGGGCGGTTCAGCTCGTGGGCTGAAAGGGCCCGTTACCATGCTGTATGTTTAAATTACAACAGAATGCAGGCTCTTTGGCCCACAATGTGCCCACTGATAGAAACCTACTCAACAAACTAAATCTTCCCTGCCCTACATCCATAACCCTATGTTTTGTATCCATGTGCCTCTTAAGTCTTTTAAATGTCTCTATTGTACTAGTCTCTACCATCATTCCTGGCAAAGCATTCCAAGCGCCCACTACTCTCTCTGTAAAGAGATCTTACCCTGATATCTCCCCTAAATTTTCTTCCCTTCATCTTGTACTTATGTCCTCAAATGTTTGCTACTCTTGCCTCAGGAAAAAGGTGCTTGCTGTCCACCCTATCTATGCCTCTCATAATTTTGAAGACCTTCCATGGATACTGTACCTCATGATTTTCTGAATGAGTCTACCATAGGTGACCTTATCACATGCCTTACTAAAATCCATATCCACCACATCTATGGCCTTAGCTTCATCATTTTCTTTTGTTACGTCCTCAAAAAACACATGAGGCATGACCTACCCCTCATAAAGCCAAGCTGACTGTCCCTGAGAAGATCTGTAAATCCTCTCCTTAAGAATCCTCTCCTACCATTGACACAAAAATCACTGGTCTATAATTCCCAGAATTCTCCCTGTTACCTTTAAAAAAAAACAAGAGGATGACATTTACCATTCTCAAATTCTCCAATATCTCCCCCGTGGACAGGGAGGACGCAAAGATCATTGCCAAAGCCCCAGCAATCTCTTACTTCTTCTCTTATAAAACTGAGAGGCACTGATTGGGTAAAACCACCCTTACAAGAAGGCATGAGTTAAGGCAAGGGGGAAGGAGTTGAAGGGCAAATGTGTTGGGCAAATATCTTACACAGATAGTAATTGTGATGGAATGGGTTGCCAGGAGTAGTAGTGGAAGCAGATGCAATAGTAGACACATGAATTTGAAGGGTATGGAGGGATATCTATAGGTGCAAGCAACAGAGTTTTAGTTTGATTTGAATATGTAGAATGAGGAACCTGTTCCTATGCTGTACTGTTCTATGCTACATATCCATAGCTTTTCATAGTATAAATTGAAGATTTTGACTTAAATGAAAGAACCATGTTGAACCAGTTTGCAACTGATATGGAAATTTGTAGCATAAATGTGAGTAAGAATAAAGGCTACAAAGCAACAAATGAAACACAACCCAATGAATCCCGATAGTACACTGGCTTTCCAAGTGTTAGGCCCAACTCATGGCATGTTAAAAATGGGCTGATATTTCTATTCCTTAAATTGGGGCCAGTTGACAGAGTGGAGAATCTGTTATTTCAGGCTCATATGGGTGAACAATTTGGATAAAATGGATTGCCAGAAAAAAAACAAATTGGTGTAATGTATTTATGCATTATATACTAGTATAATGTATTAAAGTGCAAGTGAACATGGAAAAAACTGAATGAATGTTGTGTTTGTTGGGAGTATGTAAGGTTTAATAAAGGATACTTGTTGATAGCTCCACTTTTTATTTGCCATATTAAACAAAAATACTAAAGAACTTGCAGGTACTACGTGATCTGTGAAATGTGAAGGAATGAGGTGACAAAGAGATTTTGAACAAAAGCAGACACATGTTTAAAGATAGTACTGGAAGACAAGTAGATCAAGATATGCAAATGATGTAGATTATTCAAAGGCAGGGTAGGTCACGCTACAATATTTAATTGAGAGATACAGCAACATAATATGCCTTGCCAGTCCAGAAGCCACGACACCAGATTACACTCATAAATATGCATAAAACATCAGGTCATATCTAGGGTACAGAGTACAATTCAATTTACTAAGCATATAGAAAGTGATAGCCCAATAGGGATTGCAGAGATTTCCGCACTCTTTGTCAGGGCTGAACCGGAGATGACCAAGGGCAGATTTAATCCAGATGCATAAAGATACGAGCAAAATTCCCTTACGAAAAGATTAAAGAACTAAAAGGTAATGGGTGTGGAGGGCATGGGTGTTGGTTGAGATGATATTTTTTTACCCCAAATATAGTGGGTCTAGGGAACTAATTTCCTGAAAGAGCAGTGAAGACAGAAATTTCATCACTACTAAACAGTGAGCAACAGCCCACAGTCCCATCAAATAAAGCTAGGTAAGAGGATGGGTCCAAATAGCTCTTCTTTAGCCAGTATGGTCAAGTGTACTTAATAGCCTCTGACAATGTATTCAATTCCATTTATTTACAAGAATGTCAACAGTATTGAAGGGATATTACTATGGGAATAGGAGAGCTCAAGTGGTTCAGTGGGGTGCTGGCAGTGGGACAAGGTTCTGCTATCAGACAAATCAAGACCAAATGCCAAAGGTCTTTGTGAGTGGTTATTAAACTCATTGAATCCACAAGGCGGAAAATTATAACAATTTTTATTTCAATGTGCTATACCTAACCAGGAATGTTTGATGCTGACATTCAATGGGAGAGGAAGAATGTGTTCTTTCTCAGCCCTGCTATTCCCATTGGAGAGTTGAAAACCCAAACCCTAAAAGTTTACACCCAATTTATTGGGGACAAAATTTAGGGATACTGAAACCCCATTTAATGTGGGTATTAATAAATATCAAACTCCTGATGTGTGCTGAACAAATCTTACTCAGAATATGACTGTAAGAGTCAATGAAGCTCTCCCTTAGACCCAGGATATTAGGCATTCACAATTAACAGATCATCTTGTAGTTTACATCAGAACATAGCCAAGTCTGCAGGTGCAATGTTACTCCTTTACCCATTAGTACAAATATTGTTTTGAACTAGTATAACAAACTGAACTCTGGTGTACAAGGTCTGAGCACAGACATGCTTGGTATCAACCTTCCTTGGAAAGTCTGGTCTAATTTTCATACAGGAAAACAGCCCACATGCTACACAAAGGAAAAACGTAATCACCACTAAGTCAATCAGACTACAGTTCATATCTTGAATTCTTGTCATAAACAATCTTTTAACACTGCCATTAGTCTCCATTCAGCCCAATCTCTAGCTATTGAGTGGCTCTGTAATCCTGCCGTGAACTTAAAGCAATTGTTCGCAGAGTTATTGCAGCTGCAATAATTACTATGACAAATCGATGAAAATGGTTGACTGATTCTTTTCAGCTTTAAGGATTTGATGCAAATATTAGAACTCCACCCACCAGAAACTCGATGGTCTTTGCCTTGTTGCATGACATTTGATACTTCTTCGAATTGATTTGTAGGACAAAACTAACTGGATTCAAGACTTCATCGAATTGACAACTTTTGTTGCAATCAGTTGGTTGATATGAAAAGAGGTTGAATGTAACACCTACAAAAAAAGAAATCATGGCATTAATTATTGCAATTTACCAATTACTGTTATGCAATTTATTGATTTAGTATTAGTGAGTGTACACAATTTGGATTCTAATTACATGGTATAGATACTGGGGCTGTTGTGACGAGTGAAGTGTATATAATTAAATCTTCAAAGCTGTTTCAACAAGTTAATAAGGTTTTTTTTAAAAAAAAACTAGCATGCTGGAGTCTTTACTGTGTAAATAAGAGAAAGAAACTGGCCCCGAAAAGAGCTGGTTACAATAGATGATGCAAAATGACATGTGTGATAAACTTCCTGTGAATGAGATGCTAATTTAGAGAAAGTGTTGGCATGTTAGCAATAATCATCTGCCAGAAGATTGCAGTTCAGGCAGATGCTCATAAAATGTTTGACACTAGCACTACACTCCAGCCAATACCTTCCCTGACACAACTAGTCATGTTAGCTAGCATGAGGGATTTTCCCCACTAGCTCTATTTAAAAGGTATCTTTGCCAACTGACAGGTTATTTTCTGGGTATTTTGTACAGTTCTACATGGTATTGTGTAAATTCTCAGAAGTCCGAAGGATGTGGTGTGGTGACCACTGAAGTGGAATTGTTGACTTCAAAGTATGTATAAACCTTGTGCTCTGAGTATTCTAAGCATTAATTATGCAGTTTGACCTACTGAGCATATTTCTTCCTAGATTTCTAGAATCTGCCATATAAAAAAAATAATTCCAGATAAGAGTTCACTGAATAGTTCTCTATCTGAACTTAAGATAACAATATTTTTATTCCCTAAGCTTCATCAAATGGGTTGTCTTCCAATCATAACAATCCAAAATTCCAGTCTCAGAATAAAATGAAAAACCTTGAAACTTCCACTAGCATAAAACAATAAAGAAGTGATTGTACACTGTTTGGTTCTGCTGTTTGTTTTATTACAGTGCAGGTCGACTTTAACATCGGCAAATTGGCAGGATCTCATTGGGTCACCTGGGTAACTAAGGACTGAGTAAGCGATAGACTGTATTCGGGAGAAATAAAGGGGCCTTCATATCCCTTGTGTCAGACTCCTACATCGTCCTTCGGGAACACTATGATCCCTTGTCCGAGGTAGACCTGGTTCCTTGTCAAGATCCAAAACAGAACCAAAAACATAAGAAGAAAGCATACAGGTTAGTAAACGTTCATTTGGTGATACATAGATGATTGTTTGGAATAATAAAAGTTTATTTGGAAGAAGATTTCATATGGAATCAATTCATTTAGAAGAATACAGTATTTCTACAGGATTTGTTTGGAATATATATGAAATAAGCAGAGTCTGCGTTAAATTTAAAATGCAACTGGAAGCAGAGAAGGCCAGAATAAATTGTAAATTGGATGAGCGGACATGTAACAAAATGGGACAAGTATTAGATAAAAGCAATGAGGGGACCCCGGTGTAACAAATGTGTTATTTGCACCCAAAACATCAAAAGGAATATTGACAAATGCCAGCAGCATTAACAGGATAAGCTCCAAATGGGGCCATCTGTGGACATTTCCCCCCCACCCCCCAAATGAGGTGCTGTGCCATCCCTGGCCATCAGACCTACCCAACTCCATCCCAGAATTGATCTAGGTTGACGCATACTAGCGACTCTCCACCTGCAATTATTGTTTTGAACTAGTATAACAAACTGAACTCTGGTGTACAAGGTCTGAGCACAGACATGCTTGGTATCAACCTTCCTTGGAAAGTCTGGTCTAATTTTCATGCAGGAAAACAGCTCACTTGCTACACAAAGGAAAAACATAATCACCACTAAGTCAATCAGACTACAGTTCATATGGGGGGGTGTGGCAAGATGGCGTAAGGATCAGACGTGCCTTCCAGTCCTCTCCTGACTCTATCTTATTGTTTTGTCTAGAAATGCCTGTTAAAATTCTTTAAAAGTTTAGATAATTTCAGTGCTGTTAATTTAAGTTATGATGGTACAATTGGTGAAAAAGAGCACAAAAAAACGACAACAGATCATCAAAAAACTACATTTTCCAAAAGTTCAAGTTTTGGAGCCTACCTGCAGGAAAGACACCGGGACTCAGTGGGAAATGGATCTCAGGAGGTACAGTGTTCGGATGTAGAGCTCTATGTTACATCGGTAGAGCCCCCTAAAGAGGGTGCCAAACAGCCTTTAGAACAAAGAGTTACTCAAAGGCATTTGTCAACTGTAGAGGAGGCGCTGCAAACTGCACCTCTTGAGATAGAAGAACCTATACAACTTGATGTACTGGGAGAACTTAATACATTATGGACTGGGGAAAACCTCGGCCAGCGTCCTCCAGTCACTGCTGGAGAGGCTGTGGCTGGGGTTTCCACACGCAGTCATACTACAAGGAAGGCAACTAGAATGAAGGAAGGAACAGAAGATCCTTTGGTTATGCAGAAGAAGCAGGAATCTGTTGAGCCAAAATCTCTTCCAATTGAAAAGATTTTTGTGAATCTTGAATCTAAATTATCTTATACAATGCAGGGATTATCCAAGATTATGACTGAACTTGGTACTAGGTTTAATACTCTGGTGAAAATACATTCTCAACAGATGGCTGAGTTTGGAGCTTTTAAGCTTGAAGTGAGAGATAAATTTAATTCATGTGAAGAAGATATAGACGAAATACGGGATCAAGTTTTTGATGTGACCAAAATGGTTGAAGACTTACAAACTCAAAATAAAAATTTGGTGAAAAAGATTGATTATTTGGAAAACCAATCCAGATTGAACAATATAAAGATTATTGGTTTGCCGGAAGGTATGGAGGGACCAGACCCAAGAAAATTTTTTACTGAATGGATTCCGCAGGTGCTGGGTCAAGAACATTTCCCGGAAGGTATAATACTGGAACGTGCTCACAGAGCCTTGCGTAGAAGACCTATTTCAGGTCAAAGTCCAAGACCTGTTTTGGTTCGTTGCTTGAATTATTACGACAGAGAAATAATTTTACGAGTGGGTATTAGAAATGCACAACAGAGAAAATCACCCTTGATGATTCAAAATAATCGAGTTTTCTTCTATGCGGATTTGAGTCAAGAAGTTAAGTTCCAACGATGGGAATTCAATCCTGCTAAAGAGTTGTTGTGGAAGAAAGGTTACAAGGCAACTTTTAGATATCCAGCTGTTTTGAAGGTTTTTCAAGATGGTTACCAACCAAAGTTCTTTGATTCCCCAAAGGAAGCTATAGCATTTGCTCAAGAGCTGCCAATTACTCAGTTTCAACAGAGACATAGTCCGCCGTGATCTCTAAGGAGACAAGAGATGGAAGAAAAGAGCCGTGCTCCAAGAAGGAATGCTTGTAATGGTGACTTGGCAGTTGGAGCTGATTAAAAGAAGAGTTGTTCCTTTATTTTTTTCTAATTTTTTTTTAAAAAAGGGATATTAAATAATGATGATGTTAGTTTAAGATGAAGTGAGAGTTGGGGAAGAGAACTGGATAGGCACTATTTCCTGAAAGTCATCTGCTATGTGTGAGTTATCTCACACCCATTTTTTTTTGGGGGGAGTTACCGCATTGCACGGTTTAGACGGGAGGGGGTATTTTTAACCTCCTACCCGTTTTTTTTCCTTTTTTTTGTATTATTAGATTAAAGAGTGAAGGGTTTTTTTTTGTTGAAATATTAAAAAAAAGCATAAGTATTTGATTATTTAAAAACCTAAAAATTGATGTGGTTTTTTTTGTAAAGTTTATTCAGTAGATAAGGAATATCTGAAATTTAAATGTGAATGGGATGGATAATTTTTTTTTAATTTTTTCTTTAACTTTAAGGTGAAAAGAGTGGTAATTCTGGTGTATATAATTTTGCTATTTTAGTTATAGAACAAAGGGAATAATGGTGAAAGTTATAAATTGAATTGTACAATTCTTAATGAGGCTTGAATTTTGTTTGTGGTTTATGCTCCATTTGTTGAAGATATAGATTTTGTTGTAGATGTGTTTTTATTATTTGGATATCTGAATTTTAACGTAATGATTGGGGATATTTAAATGTGGAATTGGAGCTTTTATTGGATAACTATTCAAGAGTAAAAGGGAAAAATGGTGGAAGAGTATTAAAATTGAATTGTACAATGCTTAATGAGATTTGAATTTTGTTTTAAGATGGTGGTTTTTGTGACTAATATGATGATAGATGTGAAGTTAGTTGATATTGGGTGAAGGTTTATCTCTATAGAGAAAGTTTTCTTTCATCTTTTTTTCATGCTACAATTTTTTTTAAGAATTGATTATTGTTTAAGAATTTTTGATAGATAATGTTACTAACTTTACTAATTTTTTATATTAAGTTTGAGTTAAATATATGTTTCATCTCAACTCTGTTTGTTAAATATATGCATTTAAGTTTGATTTAAATATGTTTTTTAAGTCTGATATCTTAGTATTAATTACTTTTCTTTTTGTTAGTATTTTAATCGGTTATGTTTTTGTTTTTTTTTGTAAGTGGGTTTTTTTCTCACATATATTATTAACTTTATTAATTCTTCACTCTTTATTTTGGGGGGAGGGGGGGTTGGAATAATTTGAGTTGGGTTATTAATGTGTAATAATTATTGGGGAGGGTATAGTTTATTTAGATTACTGATACTGTATTGTAATTTTATTATTTTATTCTTAATTTTTTTTAAATGTAATCCTATATGTTATTCATGTTATAAAATCTTAAATAAAGTTTTAAAAAAGACTACAGTTCATATCTTGAATTCTTGTCATAAACAATCTTTTAACACTGTCATTAGTCTCCATTCAGCCCAATCTCTAGCTATTGAGTGGCTCTGTAATCCTGCCGTGAACTTAAAGCAATTGTTCGCAGAGTTATTGCAGCTGCAATAATTACTATGACAAATTGATGAAAATGGTTGACTGATTCTTTTCAGCTTTAAGGATTTGATGCAAATATTAGAACTCCATCCACCAGAAACTCGATGGTCTTTGCCTTGTTGCATGACATTTGATTCTTCTTCGAATTGATTTGTAGGACTAGCATGCGTCAAACTTGACACTAAAAAGAGTGCCCTCTTCCCATTTTGGAGGGATGGCCTCAATGATAGGTAGGGTCCTGCTAGCACCCCCCTCCCCCCGATAGACAGGTCAGATCTTGAGAGCAGCCCCGTCAACAGGTTGGTCTCTACCCTCCTCTAATTTGCTAATTCCCCCCCACCAACGTACATTCTGGTGCCGACCCTGAACATTAACAAAAAGATTAGGCGATGAGGAGTGGCCTATCAGTGGTATATGGTCTGTAAGGGTGATAGAGAAAGTGGAATAATTATTATGGGAAAAAAATGTAGGGAAAAAGTAGAATAAGGGATTGGAAGGTGCAAGGTGTAAAAGAATGGCAGAGGACAAATAAACATAGTTGGAGGGTCAATGCAAGAAGAAGAGGGATGATGGTATGTACAAAGGAGGGTGCACCCAACAATTGGGAGGTTTTAAAAGCTGAATGTATATGATATAACCAAGAAAAGAATCATAGATATAATGAGGCTCAGGCACAGCACCAATTGATCAATAAAATGGCCAAATGTAATAAGGACGATAATGGCTCCAGGGACCCGTGGTCAGGCATAGCGACCCTATTCTTGCAGAATGATGAGGAAGATTCCTTGTGGGCAAGACCACCCCATATGGACCCCAGCTGTCGCAACCCTTGCCCCAACCCCCAGCCCCTTAAGACCTGGTGCAAATATGCCAAGCCCTGTCTTGCTCATTCTGATGAAGAAGGAGTAGGAGTAGCTGAAAGTGTCAAAACGAAGCCCAGATCTAGCAGAAGGAAGGAGGTGCAGCTGAAACCAATGGCTGACTGTTTCCTCTTGGGGTACTCCCTAATCCCTGGGCTGGTGATCATAACCAGCCAGAGACTGTTCGGGTTTATATTCCATGGAAACCCCAAGAGATGTTGCTAATAGCCCATCACACCGCAGATCAGAACAAGGACCCAGTTGGATTTGTGAATTACATATGGTCCACACAAACCATGTATGGAGCGAAACCCCAAGATACTTTTTCCCTTTGTCATTCTATATTAAATCCTAAAGAGAGCACCAAATTGAAAGCAGCAATGGAGACTCTTGTAGGATTTACATGGGCAGAATGATAATCCTCAACAACAGAGAGTTTGAAGAGACCCATAGACATGAGTAAGGTCTAAGAACGCAAGCAAACCCGTAAGAAAACTGCCCAGGAATTTTGGGAACGCTTTACTACAGCTACCAGACATGTGCTGGAGATCAGACATTCAGTAATGGACAGCCATCCACCCAATTCAATACTATTCTGATTCAATGTCTTCCTGAAAAAAAACAGCATCATTAGTAAAGACTAACTTGGATTGGTCCATTAATACAAAGGAACAATCTTGGATGGGAGTGATAGCATTTTGGCCTAACAATAGAGATGGAACTAAATCATCCACCAAGCTCTGTGTGAAGTATGAGTTTCCCCTGAGCGCAGCAATGGCAGATGATGATTGGAATGATTGGCTATAGCCCAGTAGTGATGATCCCCCAGGAGGATCAACACAGATCCTCCTCCAAACCTTCTTCACTCCCCACAACACCTCCAATCTTAGTGTCATCTGCCAACCTGCTGATATGGAGACCAATTTACCACCATGCAAACCAGCTCCCAAAATGGCAGACACATTGCTACAAGCGTGGGAAAAGCCCGGGCACAAGACGGGTTTTTGTCCTATATGATGACGTCACTTCCAGCCCGAGTGAGGGAATGGAAGTGTATAAAAGCGCAGGATAAAGGCTTGAATAAATAAGTTTTGAAGTCAGTTTTACAAAATTGCTTTGTTTCATAACTCAGTGAGTAGTACTTCGCTACTTTAGTGACCCTGACAATATTTGGACCCAAGGATGGAGAACTTTTCTTTACTACACGCAGTTTCTCTAAAATTGCCATCATTTTGGACTTCACAATCAGGGGTGTGGTTTGATCAGACAGAAGCCCAATTTCAGTTGCGGCAGATAAATTGGATTCCACAAGATATTACTAAGTGGTGAGTGCCCTGGATCAGGAGACAGCAGGACGGGACTCTGATTTCCTCAAACAGCCCCCAGAGGAGGGAAAGTATGGAGCACTCAAGGAACTGTTGATCCATACTTTTGGCCTATTACAGCATGAGCGAGTGGCCTGCTTGCTTCATTTGGATGGCTTAGGAGACAGGATCCCTTCTGTGCTAATGAAAGACATGCTAGCACTAGTGGTAGGACATAGGCCCTGCTGGATGATTGAGCAGGCCTTTTTGGAGCAACTACTGGAGGACATCGACGTTACTAGGAGACGAGGATTTCAGTGACTTGTGGAAGCTCCTGTGCAACACATCTATGGGTCAACCTCGTCCAATCGTTCCTATGACCTAGAGGTGGAAGTTATTTGATGCAGTGCACAGGCTAGCACATCCATTAATCAGGATGACCATCCAATGGTAGCCAGCAGGTTCTTGTGGCATAGCTTTCAGAAGCTGGTCAGCAATTGGGCGGACATACATACATACATCTTAGGTCCAGCAGCACACAAAAGCCCCAGTACAGTCTTTTGAGCTGGCATGTGGGAGGTTTGACCACATTCACGTGGACATTGTGGGGCCCATGCCGGTGTCATGTAGGGCCCAGTTCCTGCTCACCAAGATGGCCAGAGGCAGTTCCGCTTGCAGACACAAGTATGGAAACCTGGGCCAGGGCCCTGATTGCTACCTGGGTGGTGCATTTTGGACTACTGGGATGCATCACGTCTGACAGGGGCGCCCAGTTCACCTCAAGCCTATGGTCGACATTGGCCAGTCTGCTAGGAAACTCAGCTACACCACACAACTGTATACCATCTGCAGTCCAAAGGGTTGGTGAAAAGGTTCCACAGGCATATAAAGTCAGCCCTATGGCATGCCTGAAAGGATCTAACTGAGTGGTCGAGCTGCCTTGGGTTCTTTTGGGAATTTGCACGGAGCCCAAGGACAATTTAAATGCCTTGTATGGCCGTTGAAATGGAGTCTGGTGCTTGTCTCTGCAGACAAAGTCAAAGCTACAGTCCCGGAGGTCATTGGGGACAAAGGAAGGTGTTGGGCCAGGGCACGAGGTTGAGACAGGAGTTAGTGTTCCTACCTTCTCTCGGAGTCATGTGAGCACTGCCACGGCAGTCTTCTCTGTGCCTTGAATAGTCAGTGGGTCGTCATATACTAACTTTGCCGAAGTCGTGGCTAAGTCTTATTTGGGAGCTGTGCGGATGCCAAGAAGCATGCATGGGAGCTCATCCACCCAATCTGGGCCTCAGAGGTGTGCCATCAGGGCTGACCAGGTGCCAGTGGAAATACTCTACCAGGCTGTTGGACTGCAGATGATAGGCCATAGTGTGAGTGCAGCTGGGTCCCAAGTAGCAGTGCCAGTGCTGACCGTTGGCTGGACGTGAACTGCAGCCCCTTGTCTGAGGTGAGGTTGACAGGGAGGTCGAAGTGTGCAACTCAGCTTGTGATGAGAGCTCTGGCACAGGACTCCGTGGACATGTCAATGAGCAGTACACCTGGCGAACCTGTCAACCATGGAGAAGAGGTACCTTTCCCCCCCCCCCCTCCATTGGGAGACTGGCAGTGGACTGACGATGTCCACTTGGACATGTTCAAACCTCCTTTGCATCAGCTGGAAGGGTTGAAGTGGGGTGGGGGGGGCCTTTACGTGCCTTTGGACCTTGGCGGTCTGGCAGTGACCTGGCCTAGTGTCTGACCTGCTTGCATAGGCCGTGCCAAGCAAGTCTATCCACCACCAGTTGGATGGTTGTCCGAATGGACAGGTAAGCCAAACCATCAAAAACATGACACCTCCAAGCGGCTGGGACGATGTGCCAGTGTTGGCCGGTGGACTCGTCATAGAGGAGCTTGTTGCCTGTGGGCCGATGGGGATGTCCTCAAGTGGCAGGCCCGAAACTGCGGTGCAGTGGGCTGGCATTTCTTCATTCAGATGCTGTGCCTTGGCAAGCACTACATAGTCCAAACCTGGGGACAGGAAATACATCGTGTGGATGGAGGTGTGAGACAGTGCATCGGCCACGATGTTGTTTATCCCGGAGATGTGTTTGACAGTGGTGGTATATTCTGTGATGTATGACAGGTGACGTTGCTGTGATGCTGACCATGGATCTGACACTTCAGTGAATGTGAAGGTGAGGGGTTTGTAGTCCGTGAAAACCGTGAACTCTCGCCCCTCCAAGAAATACCGAAAGTGCCAGATGGCGAGGTAGAGGCCTACCTCAATTAGTTGTTCCAGCACATCACTGAAAGCTGAGTTGGAAGCTTCAACCATGAGGGGTTTCGCCACATCCACCCACAGGTGTACCAGGAGGGTGCCGTTTGCAAGGGCGTCCTTGGCCTGTTCAAAAGCCTCTCCTGACTCTGCATCCCAGGTGATTTCCTTGACCTTGACTTACATCAGACGGAACAGGGGTCGCATGATTTGGGCTGCTGACGGAAGGAATTGGTGGTAAAAGTTGATCAGGAACGCCTTGATTGTTTCATACCTGTCCACAACCGGTGGCTGATGTAGGAAGTCGGCCTGCTGTTTCCTGGTCGAGTGAACCAACCACATAGTCGTACTTTGTGGCATCCAAGATGATTTGCCTGACCTGGAATTGGGCTTCAGTCTGTTAAAACCAGACCTGCAGCTGCGAGGTCCAGAAGGCCAGCAGTTTCAGTGAAACTGCATTCTGCGTGCTTCGGTCAGTCATCGTTAGGTCCAAAAGCCATTTAGACTGTTGAGGTCACCAATGTAGTCACATTAGGCACGCAGCAAACGAAAGAACCACACAGTGTCGAAAGTGAGTTGAACTCTCCCAGACGCTTAAATCCCTCAGAACCCGATGACACTTATGACTCCCGGAACATTTGTGATATAAGCCACCAGACTGTGGGTTTGCCCTGCACCCGGAGCTCTCAGTCAGATCTGCTGGGGACTTGTCTGCGACTCCATGAGCCGATTCGCCTGTTGCTTAGGTGAGCAGCCACAACCTCTCTCTTCTTCCGATCCAGATTCCCAATATCCCTTGAAAACCAAGGTTCCCTATACCTTCTAACCTTGCCTTTGATTCTGACAGGAACATACGAACGCTGTTCTCTCAAAATTTCACCTTTGAAGATCCTGCACTTACCTCACACATCCTTGCCTGAAAACAACCCATCCCAATCCACACATTCTAGATCATTTCTCATTTCATCAAAATTGGCCTTTCTCCAATTTAGAATTTTAACCCGAGGCCCAGACCTATCCTTCTCCATAATTAACTTGAAACTAATGGAATCACTAATGGAATCACTGGACCCAAAATGTTCCTCTACACATACTTCTGTCACCTGTCCTGACTCGTTCCCTAATATGAGAGTATTGCACTTTCTCTAGTTGGTACCTTCATTTTTTGATTTAGAGAACTTTCCTGAACATATCTGACAAACTCCAAGCCATCCAGCCCTTTTACAGTGTCGAGTCCCAGTCAATATGTGGAAACTTAAAATCTCCTACTGCAACAACCTTATGTTTCCTGCAGCTGTCTGCTATCCCTCTACAGATCTGCTCCTCCAATTCTCTTGGACTATTGGGTGGTCTATAATATAACCCCAAGTGTGATCATATCATATCTGTTCCTCAGCTCCACCCATATAGCCTCAGTAGACGAGCCCTCTGGTTTGTCCTGACTGGGCATAACTGTGATATTTTCCCTGATGAGCAATGCCACTCCTCCCCTTTTCATCTCCCCCTTTCGTCCCGTCCCCCCCACCCGGTTCCATCACGTCTAAAGCAACGGAAGCATGGAACATTGAGCTGCCTGTCCTGCCCCTCCTGCAACTAAGTTTCACTAATGGCCACAATGTCATAATTCCACGTATCAATTCACACCCTTAGCTCGTCTGCCTTTCCTACGATATACCTTGAATTAAAATAGATGCCACTGAGAGCATTTCCACCACGTTCAACCCATTGATTTCTAACAGTGCATGTAATTTTAACATCATCTTTTCCCTCCCCACTCCTCTATCTGTTCTGGCACTCTGGTTTCCCTCCCACTGAAAATCTAGTTTAAATCTATTCAGGTTCAGGGACAGTTGCTACCCCTCTACCATCAGGCTCCTCAACAATAAACTCAATTACAGACTCATTTAAGTTCTCTTACTTTTACACTTCATTGTTTATTTTTCTTCTCCTTATTGCATAGTTTGTTGACATTTCTTTATTTGTTTACATGTGCACATTGTGTACAGTTTTTTTGCACTACCAATAAGTGGTAATTCTGCTTTGACCACTGGAAAAAGAATTTTGGGGTTGTATGTGATGTCATTTATGTACTCTGACAATAATTCTGATCTAATGTAATTTTTAAAAAAAATGTAGACATACAGCACGATAACTGGCCATTTTGGCCCATGAGTCTGTGCCGCCCAATTTTTACACCCAATCAACCTACACCCCTGGTATGTTTTGAACAGTGGGAGCAAACCAAAGCCCCCAGGAAAAATCCATGCAGACACGGGGTGAATGTACAAACTTCTTACAGACAATGCAGGATTTGAACCCAGGTCCTGATCGCTGGTGCTGTAAAGGCGTTGCTCTAACCGCTATGCCAACATAATATGCACCAAAATACTGCTGAACTAGTACTTTGTAAAAAAAAACCTACAAAATATACTACAATAGTATATCTTTCAACATCGATGGCTGACTATTGAAGAGAGATTGCACTAACATTTTTTGAATATTGCACCAAATGGACCAGGGATATCCTGTATTCCAGAGTGGGGCCAGGATAGAACTAGCCCCATTGCTTCCCTGCCCACTCCTTCCATAACAAGATGGCAAGGGGAGCAAATAGCAATAGAGATAAAAGTTGGACTCTAGTCCCTGGGATGTGGGTGCAGTAATCCAGCTAGTTTTATGATAGCAGAGTGGTCAAAGACAATGAATGCATTGTATTACAACAAGTGTACTAGGATATTACCTGATTTATCCCCACAATCAATTATCAGCCAGCCATTATTACTTTGCATTTGCACCAAACAACTCTCCTTCACACTCTGCTGTACAAACGTCACAGACATTATTGACAATTCAAATGTGACAGTCATATCACCTATAGGTGGACTCCCGGATGAACTAACCCCGCTGTTTAAGGGAAGATAGTGCGCAACTAGCCACTGAGAGAACAAATAGAAAGGGGAAGTGATGCTACAGATTTAAACTACTTTACCCTTCTGTAAATGCCTTGGAGGAAGCCAAAGTGGCAGGGTAATTGCTGAGGGTATGCCCACTCTCAAGGTTGAATCCACGGGATATGACAGTAGCCTTATCCCTATTCCACACATCCCACTTCACTCTCAGTCCATTATGTCAGGAGCTGATCGAGCCTGACAGACGATGCTACAGCCTTGTTGTTTCACTCCATCCTGGCCCATCCAGAGGGTGGTGAAGGTGTCCTTGCTGGGACTCAGCACCCCTCTCTGTAACTAATAGAAAGACCACAGTCTGTCAAGGTATTGGTAGCAGAATGTCGAGCATCATCACACTGGGGCACCTCAGGTCTGTGTGCTCAGGCCACTCCTGTTCACGCCACTGACCTACAATTGCATTGCTAGCTCCAGCTCCAACAGTGTCATCAAGTTTGCAGATGACACAACAGTAGATGGCCTTAACAGCAACAACAATGAGTTGCACTGCAGAGGAGGGAAATCTCGTGAAATGGTGCGAGAATAACAACCTGAGTCTCAACGTTAATACGACGAAGGAGGTGATCGTGGACTTCAGGAGGACCTGGAACAACCACCCTCCACTACACATCAACAACTCTATTGTGGACACTCAACATCTCCTCACTTGTCAGGAAGACACAACAGTGAGTGCACTTCCTGAGAAGATTGAAGTGGCAAGGCTACCGGCCACCACTGAGACAACCTAGAGGAGCTCTATTGAGAGCGTCCTGGATAACTGTATGGTTTCTGCAGAGAAATGGATCCATAGGACCACAAGAGTTGCAGAGAGGATCATTAGAGTCTCCCTTCCCCCCATCGACATGATCTACCGGGATTCCACCCTGCACACAGCATCTTTCAGCTGTTTCCCATTGGGGAAGAAATACAGGAGTATCAGTGCCAGCACCACGAGCAGTCAGAAGGCTGAATGACCAAAGAAACTGCTCACACTAACCACCCAAGATTCTCATTTGAACAACACAATATTTATTTATTTGTATAGATGAAATACTTGTCCTCTATATGTATTGTTTGTATGTGAGTTTATGTCTGGTTGTGTGCTTGCATGTTTTGCACTGAGGACTGGTGAACACTGGTTCGTCGGGTTATATTTGTACAATCAGATGACAGTAAATTTTACATTTCAAAAGTGGAGACATTGCATCAGTTGCCTACTTTAAATCCCTGTCCGAATTAAATTCCATTGATCTAAAGTTAAACAAAGATTTTTAAAAATGTCTTTATGGAATCTATTCTTTTCTTTCCAAGCTATCTGGAGTTAGCAAATAAGGTCTGATCATTACCATTCAGGAATATCCAGTATTCGGATTCAAACAGTTCAATAACTTACCTCTACTTATCCCTCATTGCTAATCAGGAAAAGAATAAAAACATATTTAATATCTAAATTGAGAACCATGAAAGAATGCATTTTGCCCAAAATATAACAATCTGAACTAGTATCACAAAATATAGAAGGAAGGGTATTAGGAAAACCAACCCAAGTTTCCCTACAAATAAACATTGAACTAACAAATATACTGTCAAGATTAGGCCTGCTCTGAAGGAAAAGAGGAAAGCAGCTTTTCTGCTGCATGAAGCACGACTTGGTGTTTAACTTCCTGCAGTTAAATGTGTTTTTTTTAAAGCACTTCCAAGAAAGTTTTTGTACCGGTATCTGGGTCGTTCTACTAAAGAAGACACCTAATTTTAGAAAAATCAAGCAAGCAAATAGTTGAAGTGTCTGTCAATAATTATTTTGGTCAGAGATCAAGATCATAATGGAAACAAACAGGAGTGGTATGGAAATCAAGGTTCTGAATTGGGAGAAGGCGGATTTCAATATCACAAGACACGATTCATCAAAGGTATACTAGGGGCAGCTTGAAGGTAAATGCAAGTCTGACAAGTAGGATTTTTTTTAAAAAGTGAAGCAGTGAAAGGTAAGGGCTAACATGATCCTGTAAAGGAATGCGAGTCTAATTTCAAATGGTCAGGAAGTTATTGGAAAAGAAATTTAGACAAACAAGATTAATCTCCACTTGGAAATGTAGGAATTGACTTCAGATAAATCAGCATAGCTTTGTTGCTGAGAGATCCTGTCTAATTTGTTTTTTTTGTAGTAATAAAATATATTGATGAGGGTAGTACATTTCATGCCATTCACATGGACCAGTGAGGCCTTTGGCAAGGTCCCTCATGGGCAATTGTCCAAAAAATTAAAGTCCATGGGATTCAATTGGTGAATTTGATCAAAAGTTGGCTTACTGATAGAGGGGGAAGATGGGGGTGTGGGGGAGGATGCTTCCTTAAATGGAAGCCTGTGACCAGTAATATATCACTGGGATCAGGGCTGGGCCTCTTGCTGTTATCAAATGATGTGGATGTGAATGCAAAAAGTACAAAAATTGATGTTGTTGATGATGAAGAGTATAGTCTTTGGTTACGGCATGAAATTGTGTAGCTGGCAAGTTGGTTGGAGCAACAGTAGATGGAACTTAGTACCTACAAGTGTGAGATGATGCATTCTGGAAAATCTAATAATTGGAAGACATGCATCATGAGTGCTTGGGTCCTAAAAATTATTGAGGAACAAATGAACCTTGGATTGATATCTCTGAAAATGGCAGGTATACAAGATGGTGAAGAAAGCACAATATACAAGAGCATGAATATCATACTAAAACTTGTTCAGTACATATATAAATTGGATTAGTAAGTTTGCAGATGGTACTAAAATTGGAGGTGTTGTGAACAGTGAAGGAAGTTTTCAAAGCTTGCAGATGGATTTGGACTAGCTGGTAAAGTGGGTTGAAAAATGGCAGAAGGAACTTAATGCAGAAAAGTGTGAACTGTTGTAATTTGGAAGGACAAACCAAGAAAGGACATGTACGGTAAATGGTAGGGCACTGTGGAGTGAGGTAGAACAAAGGAATCTGGGAATACAGATACATAATTCCCTGAAAGTAGTGTCACATGTGGATAGGGATGTAAAGAAAGCTTTTGGCACTTTGGTCTTCATAAATCAAAATACAGGTATTGAGCACAGGAGTTGGGATGTTACGTTAAAGTTATATAAAACATTAGTGAGGCCAATTTTGGAGTATTGTGTGCAGTTTTGGTCACCTAACTATTGGAAGGATATCAATAAGATAGAGTGCAGAGAAGATTCACTAGGATGTTGCCTGGACTTCAGGAATTGAGTTACAGGGAAAGGTTAAACAGGTTAGGACTTTATTCCCTGGAGCATAGAAGAATGAGGGGAGATTTGATAGAGGTATTTAAAATTATGAGGGGGATAGACAGAGTAAATGTAGGTAGGCTTTTTTCCACTGAGAGTGGGTGAGATTCAAACCAGAAGACATGGGTTAAGGATGAAAGGAAAAAGTTTAGGGGGAACTGCTTCATTCAGAGAATAGTGGGAGTGTGGAACGGGCTTCCAGTTGAAGTAGATGTGGGCTCGATTTTAACATTTAAGGGAAATTTGGATAGGTATATGGATTGGAAAGTATGGAAGTTTAGGTGAGTGGGACTAGACAAGAAAAAGTGGTTCGGCACAGACTGGAGGGGCCAAGGTGGCCAGTTTCTGTGCTGTAATTGTTCTATGATTCTACTAAAGAAGAGACTATGTGCAGTTCTAGTTGCTGCACTGCAGGAAGGATGTGATTGCTTCAGAGAGGGTGCAAAGATTTACCAGGATATTAGCTGGACAGGATGTTTCATTTATGAAGAGAAACTGGGAATAGAGTGGATTTATTTTACTGCAAGTGGTGGAGGTGGAGGGGTGGACCGAATTTGACAGGGGCTTAGATAGAGTGAAGAGTGAAAAACTTTTCCCATAATGGAGAGACTAAAACAGGACAATATAGATTTAAGGAAAGGAGTACAAAGGTTAGAGGAGATCTGAAAAAATTAATTTACATCCAGTCTGGTTAATCAGGTGACCTAGGTTATCTCAGGACATTGAAGCAGTATCTGGATCAGCAGTTGAATCAAGGCAGAGATAGTTATGGACCAATGATTGACATAAACGTGATTGACCTGAGGCCAGTTTCTGTGTCTTATCACTCTATAACAAATCATTATAGATTACAAAGCAACTATCACAGCCTGGAATAGAAGTGGCAATTTTACAGTAATGATTTCTACATCCAGAACAAAAATAATTGTGAGGGTTAAGCTCTTCAACCAATTAATTTTCAAATAATTTATTGGAGAAATTTCAGGATATTTGCTTAAGTTATCAATGCTTTGTTATAGGTTAGCTGTAACGTCATGTTTGTAGTGAAATGTGGGTGTAAATTAGAACAAAGTCCATCAAGATAGAGATGGTCTCCAACATTCTTAACTTAGCATTGGCCAATATGCATACCCTTGATATACACCCTTTGGATATTGTTTGTGTATTACAACAGATTGTTATTGATTTACAGACACAATCTTTGCATTCATTAAACTGTGATTATTGTTCTATATATTGTAATATATCTTCTTCTTCTTTTAATACTCCATCAATATATAGTTAATAAATACCTTATCTTGTAGTAAGAGTAGAACAGGCTGAAATTATGATTTAGGATCCTCTATCAAATGGGGAGTGAATGTATTGGTTACTCTTATCAGTAAAGTACCTTAATAAATTACAAAGAGGCACCAAGCTTATCTGAAAATATAACATCTTATAAAAGTCAGTAAACAACATTGGAAAGTAATCTGTGGGAGGAAACAGTAATACACTAACCTTTACCTGCACAGATTTGCCTGGTGTAATAAAATGCTCAAAACTTTAAAATTGGAACTGTTTTCATACTTGACAAATTTTTTGTAGTTGTATTCCATAATTTAAAACATTTTTTTTTCATGACTGATCATACAGAATGAAAAGAATTAAAAAATACTGTTAGGTTTCTCCAACATTTATGAAGGGTTATCGAAAATAATGCACATTCAGGATTGACATTATATGAAACGCTAAACACAAGTTAACCTAGAAATCTGAATGTAAGATCACATTAACCCAGAACATTCAGGATAAATCTTTGCGCAGCATGTCTTCACTTAAACAGTGAACTTTTTCACTCATCCATTCCCAACCTCTTTCTTTTTGTGTTGCCATAAAAATCAAATATCACTCTAATCTGAACACAAAGCTCATACTGTATTAATCAGATCCTTTTAACACTGTGCAATAAATAAGAAACAGTACCTTCTTTTAATTGTTTTTTATTAATATCTTTGAAGTATGCGCCTTCAGTTTCTCCTTTATTCAGGAACATTAAAATATATTGATTTCTGTCCCGCAGAATTACAGTGTTTTTGTGGGAAAACTCAAAACAATCTTCTGTGCAATCTAAAGAGGAAAAAAAAGCTTCATTATTTGGTGTGCAGCCATTTGCCAAATTACCAGTTTTAAAAAATTCAACAAAAAACAAAATCACCTCCCAAATTCACAAGCTCTATCTCCTAGAACTGAACAGCAAGCAGGACAGCACTCTCTCATGCAAATCATATATTATCCTGGCTTGGCCACATATCAGCCAATTTCTTCATTACATGCACGACAGCCTGGTGGTTAGCCATCTTCATTAAACAGGATTGGGGTTTTCAAAATAAATATACCTTTGAAGATTTTGGTTGTTAGTGATAAAAGTACATTCAACGACCAACCAACAAGGGGAGAGGTTAGTAGGTCAAGTCATGAAATCTCCAGGAATACGACCAACTAAAGTTGGCAACCTTAAGAATGCATGAGAGCTGTAAACTGTGTGGCTGGCATCTCTCAAACTCATTAGAAATACTTCTTCTTTGGCTTGGCTTCGCGGACGAAGATTTATGGAGGGGGTAAACGTCCACGTCAGCTGCAGGCTCGTTTGTGGCTGACAAGTCCGATGCGGGACAGGCAGACACGGTTGCAGCGGCTGCAGGGGAAAATTGGTTGGTTGGGGTTGGGTGTTGGGTTTTTCCTCCTTTGCCTTTTGTCAGTGACTATAGAAGACGTAATAACAGGATGTGGCCTGGGTTAGAGAGCATGAGTTATTGGAGAATGGGTTGTTTTCTCCTGTGTATTAAATAAATTATACAATTATGAGAGGCATAGATAGGTTGTTCAATCAAATCTTTCAAAAGTTTCCAATAGGGAGAAGATAGGAACCCAACCAAATCCAAAGTCTTCTGCCACTATTGGTATTAACTGCACCCAGTTAATAGGGGAAGATACTACTCGCATGTTTTTTTTTAGGGGAGTAGTTGGTGGGGAGCTTTTTTTTTAAAAGGGCTTTTTTTAGAAGGTAGGGTATTTTTTCCTTTCCGAGCTAATTGTAAGTTTGGGTGCCATTTAGTAGGATCTAATGAATACTTTAACTTTTGCAACTTTTAATGTTAAGGGTTTAAATCATCTGATAAAAAAGAAGTGAGTTTTGGATTATATTAAAAAATTAAAAATAGACATAGTATTTTTACAAGAAAATCAATTGACAGAAAAAGAACATTTGAAATTAAAAAGAGATTGGGTTAGTCATGTGATTGCTTCTTCATTTAATTCTAAATCTTGAGGTGTAGCAATATTAATAAATAAAAAAGGCACTTAGTTTGGATTCTTTTTCTGCCAATGCTGGGAGAGTTTTAGTAGTTAACTAAGATTTAATCGGAATCTTGGACATTAATGAATGTATATGCTCCAAATGAAGATGATGAAGTTTTTATATCTGATGTATTTTTAAATTTGACTCAAGCAAATGAAAATGTCTTAGTGGGGGGAGATTTTAATTGTTGTTTGGATCCTTTGTTGGACAAATCTCCCAAGGGGAGATTTAATTATGCAGAGTATAAAAGTAGATTATTGTCAGATTATTCATTACTGTTGGTTAAATGTTTAGGTGCTGAAACAACTGAAGTGACTTATCATTGGAGGTTTAATGAGATATTGTTAAGGAGGCCAGAATTTGTTAAATTCTTAAGAGATCAGTTTTTATTTGCAGATGAACGACGATTCAATGCAAAATAAATTTATTTTATGGGATGCATTAAAAGCTCATTTGAGAGGTCAAATTATTAGTTATACTGCCAAAATTAAGAAACAGTATTTGTCAGAGAGTTTAATTTTGGAAAAGGAAATTGAAAGTCTGGAGAAGAAATTGCAGAAGAAGGCTACCGAAGATGATAAATTACAATTATCTAAATTTAAATTATGTTATAATAATTTACAAACATATAAATCTGAGAAAATATTATTGTGTTCTAACCAATCTTATTACGAATTAAGGGGAAGAGCACATAAGGTTTTGTCATGGCAACTTAAAACTGAACAAGTTTCAAGGACAATTAATGTGATTAGGAAGAACGGTAGAATTACTTATAAATGGAATGAGATAAATGAAGAATTTTAAAAATTTTATAAAAATTTGTATACATCAGAAGGTAGTAAAGGGGAAGAACAAATTGATTCTTTTTTATCGAGATTAATTTGCCAATTTTAAATTAATTAGAAATTAAAAGTTTAGAGGCTGATTTCACTGATTTAGTGTTGAGAGAAGCTTTGTATTCAATGCCCAATGGGAAGTCCCCTGGAGAGGATGGATTTACATTGGAGTTTTATAAGGAATTCAATTATTTATTATTTCCAATATATAAGGACATATTAAAACAAGTATAGAAACTGGGTGTATTTCCAGAATCTTCCTCAAGGGCTTTAATTACAGTATACCAAAGAAAGATAAAGATCCTTTGAAAGTTGCTTCATATAGACCAATATCTTTATTGAATATGGATTATAAAATTGTAGCTAATTTTTTAGCTAATAGATTGGTTAATCATTTACCTAAGTTGGTTCATATTGATCAAGTAGGATTTGTTAAAGGAAGATATTCAGCAGATAATATAGTTAAATTAATTTCATTAATAAATGTAGCAAAACATCAGTTGAATCAAGCAATGGTAATTTCTTTAGATGATGTGGAAAAAGCATTTGATTGGGTTGAGTGGGAATTTCTGTTTAGAGTATTAAAAAGATTTAATTTTGGCCCATTGTTTATAAATTGGGTTAAAGTTTTATATGCTGGACCAACAGCGAGAGTAATGACTAATGGTCAGATTTCAGAATTTTAAAATTTATATCGTTCAACAGACAGGTCTGTCCTCTTTCCCTGACACTATTTGCTTTGGTGTTAGAACCTTTAGCACAAGCTGTACATCAGGATTTGAATATTAAAGGGATTACTGTAAAAGGAAATTAATATAATATTAGTTTGTTTGCTGATTATATTAAAACAAATCCAAAAAGTTCTTTAATGTCATTACAAGATTTGTTGAATCATTATGGTAAGTTATTTGGTTATAAAGTTAATTGAGAAAAAAATGAGATTTTACCAATAGCTGATGTTCATTATATGGATTGTAAGCAATTAACTAGATTTAGATGGACTATAAAAATTAAATATTTAGGGGTAAATACAGAATATCAAGATTTATATAATTTAAATTATGTACCGTTGTTGAATAAGATTAAGACCAATTTAAATAGATGGAAAGATTTACCATTATCTTTAATTGGAATGGTTAATTGTATAAAGATGAATATAAATCCTTGGGTACAATATTTATTTCAGTCAATACCGCTCTTATTGTCAAAAAAGTTTTTTAAGAAAATAAATAGTTAGATTATTTTTATGGAAAGGTAAATTGTCAAGAGTGTTTATTCATAAATTAACATGATGTTATGAGTTAGGAGGTCTGCAGTTACCTAATTTTCAGAATTATTATGAAGCAGCACAGTTACAGTTTATTAATAGATTATCTGATATGGTACAACCCCCTTCATGGGCTAAGATAGAGATGGATCAGATTTCTAAAAATAATATTACTGGTTTTATTTATAAATGGAATTCTATATTACTGCAAACATTCGAGTTACCTGTTTTAAGGCATATAATGAATATATGGAATAATTGGACTTCGTTATTAGGTTCTAAAGGAAAGATTTTTATAAAGGCACCGTTATATAATAATAATTTGATTCCTTTCTCTGTAAATAATCTTTATTTTAAAGATTGGCAGAATAGAGGATTAAATTGTTTATTGGATAGTTTGTTCGTTTGAAAGTTACAAGTATGGTATTTTGTCAAATTCTTTATTTGCTTATTATCAACTTTGTAATTTTTTGAAGAAGAATTATGGGCATGAATTAATTTTGCCAGGTCAAACGAAACTGGAGTTATTCGTGTGAAATCATGTGGAAAAGGATTTATTTCAGATATGTATGGATTGTTACAGGAGAAGATGGAAAAGTTAAATATTAATAAGGTGAAAGAGAAGTGGGAAAATGATTTAAATGTTGTATTGACATGGGATGAATGGTCGAAAATATGTGTAGACAGTGTTACAAAGTTAAAAGTTCATTAATGTTAGGTATAGTATGGTCAATTATAATTTTGTACATCAGTTATATTTGACGCCTGAGAAATTGAAGAGATGGATTTAGTTTAATAGATTTGGGTTTTAGGTGTAGGTTATACATTCGGTTTGGTCATGTGAAAAGGTCAAATTTTTTTGGAGGAAATTATAAGATTTTTGAAAGATTTATTCAAAATGGATTTGCAAGTAGATCCTTTGATGTGCTTAATGGGTTATATTATGCCTTTAATTGAATCGCAAATGACTAAATCGCATTTAGCTTTTTTAAGATTAGGATTAGCAGTAGCAAGAAAATGCATAGCTGTAACATGGAAGATGATACACAGTTGAGCTCGAATAGATGGCATAATGAAATGCAATCTTGTTTATTTTTAGAAACAATAACATATAATTTAATAAATAATTTCTCTTTTTTATTGACATATGGAAATTGTATTTAGATTATATGTCAATAGAGGTAAAGTGAAAGGCACTCCAAACATTAATAGTTAAATGTTTAATGTATGATTTATGAAGCTCCAGAGGAGGGGGGGGGTAGGTTTTTTTCTTTACGGATTTTTTTAGTTTAATGGGGGGAATGGGGTTATATTGTTTGTAATTTGTAAAATTTAAAATCAAGTTTTCAAAAAAAATGTTTCCAATAATAGAGTACATACAAGGGGAGGGGAGTTTAAAAAGATGTGGGAAGCAAAAACACAGTTGTAACAGGCTTCTAGATAGACAAGCAAGTATGCTGAGAATAGAGGGATATGTATCAAGTGCAAGCAGCAGCTTTATTTTAATTTGGCATCATGTTCTGTTCTTCGTGGGCTGAAAGGCCTGTTCCTGTGCTGTATGGTTTTGTGTTCTTTAGCATAAATAATCAATCCTCCTCTTATTTGCACTATAACATAGTTTTCTTTCCTAAATAATATGACCTCTTGACAGGAGATTTTGGGAGGACATCTCTTTGAGATGCTATTGCACTCTGCCCCAACCAAAGCAATGGAATTTTGCAATCAATCTCTGAGTAAAATCTAAATCAAACTAGTGCCTTCATTAAAAAAGTGTTTTTCGATTATTAAATTTCCTTCTTTTCTCAGGCTTCCAACCATGGAAACCATTGATTATTGTTTATCAGTCTTAGGTAGGCTATGTCAAGTTCAGCTTTCCAAAACTTCATGTGTAATCATGTTTCACCCAGATTCAGTCTCAATTTTAGGGGCCAAAATGTATACCTGAAGTCAATATTATTGAACATAGTTTCCAGCCATAATTGTCCATTAGAGTTTTCAGTGTCCTAAATGATTGGTCTGTTTCCTTCATTTTAATCATGACTATACTTCATAACTATGTATAAGTTGACTAGTTGGACTGCTTGAAATAACCTGAACTCTGAAGTTCAAGTTTAATATGAAGTGATCTGGTCATCCTGATTTCAACAAAACCATCATGTAGAGTGAAACATGAAAGTCTGCAGACACTGTGGTTGTCGTAAAATGCACAAAGGCTGAAGGAACTCAGCTGGTCTCCCAGAATCCATAGGAGGTAAACATACATTGCCAACATTTTGGGCCTGAGGAATAAACAAAGAAAAGGAAGGTGTCAGAATAAAGATTGGTAGGGGAAGGAGTCCAGATCAGGAAAAGATGTTAAATGGATTTAATAAGAGAAGAGGTGAGAATTGATTCTGGCTCTGTGAAAGGAGATAGAGAGAAATGAGACAAAGAGAAGAGAGACACACAGACAGAGAGAGCTGGGAGAAAAGAGACAAGGGGAGAGTGGTGGGGGGGGGGGAGGGGGATTTTGAAACTGAAAATCGATGTTAATGCCGTCCAGTTGGAGGGTGGCCAGACAGAAAAGTAGCAAAAAGCCTATAACACTGACAATAAGAGATCGTTTTATTTTTTGAACAGCACTCATGGGTGGAGAATCGATTCTCATTATGATTTGAATATCTGAAATGTTCAATATCTTACCTCTCAATACTTCTACACATTTGGATGGAAGGGAAAGAAAAAAAGAAAGAATTAGTGAAACATAGACCAATCACAGCATCAATTTGATGATCTTGCAGGAACATATCATTATTATTTAGGAAAAGAGTCCAAATTTAATATAAAATAATTATAATGACATTTGTAATAATCAATAAATTACTCATTGCATGCAGAAAGAGAAAATGAATTAATATTTCAGGTCGATAACCCTTTTTAAAAATGATACAGTACATTTCTGATTATACAAAATGCTTGGGACAGGACCTATCTCGATTAAGCGGATTTATCAGATATTCGGGAATTTTTTCTAAGGCAGCCAAGAATATTCAGGAGAATATTTGTATCAGCTGTCACTGACCCCCAACACCTCCCCATGCAGTCGGCATTCCCTGACACCTCCCCACCACCATCACTGATCCTGTCCAGAAGCCTGAGGTCTCACCTCATCTGTAAGTGGTAGGGGATTGCACAGGGATTGTCCTTCACCAGAATTTCAGCAAGCCCACTGAAAGGTTGGAGCTTGGGCGAGCAGGGAGAGAGCGTGGCTCAAGCTGGTGGGCGTGGAGAGAGTGTGGCTCAGGTGGGCAAGTGGGGAGAGAGCGCGACTCGGGTGGTTGAGCGGGGAGAGAGTGTGGCTCATGCGGTCAAGTGGGGAGAGAGAGTGGCTCAGGTGGGCAAGTGGGGAGAGAGCGCGACTCGGATGGATGAGCGGGGAGAGAGTGTGGCTCAGGCGGTCAAGCGGGGAGAGAGAGTGGCTCAGGTGGGCAAGTGGGGAGAGAGCACGATATTCAATTCAAATTCTGAGAACGTCACAATGCAATTTATCACAAAGTTGCAGTAACTTGTGGCAAAAAAAAAAGACAATTTGGAACAAAATAATCAGTGCTATCCTTTCCTTCAATGTGTAAGCTGTGGATAAATGTCTCCTCTGTAAAACTGATACACTGTAGCCCCATTTGAGCATGGTGTGTGCCTTTTTTCAAATTGTGATGTCGTGTCTCATCTGAAAAAACCTTTTGGATATTTGGAATTTTGTTTGATCGGTTTTTGGTTAATCAGAAACATACTGTATTTGTCACTGGTTACCCCTTGGGAAGTGCCAGACTCTGAATATAAAGTTAAACAGAGCCCCTCTCTGTTCTCTTGGGCAGCTACAATAGATCCAATAACTTATTATTTCTCCCTGCCAATGTTTATCCTTCAGTCTAAATGGAAACAAAAATCATGTGGGCATCAATACCATGGCTCTCCCAGTGGCCACCCATTTTAATCCCCCTTGCTGACATTCCGACTCAAATCTGTATTCCCGCATGCATCCTGGATATCCCCCCCAAAAACTCCATGATTAGTTTTCTATAAGCCTGTTTGTATAGCACAAAACTGGAACAGCAATTCAGAAACACTTCCTGAGGAGGCAGATGAGAGGGTACATATCAAGCCACAGATAAAACCTAAATATAAATTCAATGACGATTCTCATTTCCTGTGTAGCATAACATTGGAGCACATGCAATTAGCCCAGAGAGGTTTCTGTGGCTATTCTCACATCTTCTCTATTCCCTCTTGGACTTTGAATAAGTGAGTACCAGAATTCACTGTACAAGAATAATAAAGCTGTTCTTTATTATGACAAATTAAATGCTTGCATTGAAGTTAAAAGAAGGGATGATTTCTGGGGAGCATATTACAATTAATAGCTGAAGTGTAAACCTGCTCATGTTTTTATTGCTTTGGACTGATAAGTTTTTTTTTGATAAATCATAAGTAAGTACTTTTATGGAATTATGGAGAGACTCCAGTAAAAAAATAGCCTGGGACAAAGTGAATCACACCTTCTAAAAATTGGGCAGAAGCTGATATCAAGTGTTTTGGGACAAAATGGAGCAATTAATTACCAAATCTTAATAATTAATATTGCAATGTAATATAATGGTGTCCTGCCAACTCAAAATGGGAGAACTGTCAACGAACCAAAAATAACCCCCCCCCCTCAAAAAGAAATAAAAGAGATGGTAGCAATACTAAGTTTCAGATAATCAGCATTCTTCACATCTTTAACTCACAAACACATTGGGATTTGTATTCATTTCACAGTAACACTGTTATTCTTACCATGCCCTGCCCGCCCCTCCCGAGCCTGCCCGCCCCTCCCGAGCCTGCCCGCCCCTCCCGAGCCTGCCCGCCCCTCCCGAGCCTGCCCGCCCCTCCCGAGCCTGCCCGCCCCTCCCGAGCCTGCCCGCCCCTCCCGAGCCTGCCCGCCCCTCCCGAGCCTGCCCGCCCCTCCCGAGCCTGCCCGCCCCTCCCGAGCCTGCCCGCCCCTCCCGAGCCTGCCCGCCCCTCCCGAGCCTGCCCGCCCCTCCCGAGCCTGCCCGCCCCTCCCGAGCCTGCCCGCCCCTCCCGAGCCTGCCCGCCCCTCCCGAGCCTGCCCGCCCCTCCCGAGCCTGCCCGCCCCTCCCGAGCCTGCCCGCCCCTCCCGAGCCTGCCCGCCCCTCCCGAGCCTGCCCGCCCCTCCCGAGCCTGCCCGCCCCTCCCGAGCCTGCCCGCCCCTCCCGAGCCTGCCCGCCCCTCCCGAGCCTGCCCGCCCCTCCCGAGCCTGCCCGCCCCTCCCGAGCCTGCCCGCCCCTCCCGAGCCTGCCCGCCCCTCCCGAGCCTGCCCGCCCCTCCCGAGCCTGCCCGCCCCTCCCGACCCTGCCCGCCCCTCCCGACCCTGCCCGCCCCTCCCGACCCTGCCCGCCCCTCCCGACCCTGCCCGCCCCTCCCGACCCTGCCCGCCCCGCCCGACCCTGCCCGCCCCGCCCGACCCGCCCGCCCCGCCCGCCCCGCCCGCCCCTCCCGCCCCTGCCCGCCCCTCCCGCCCCTGCCCGCCCCTCCCGCCCCTCCCGCCCCTCCCGCCCCTCCCGCCCCTGCCCGACCCTGCCCGCCCCTCCCGACCCTGCCCGCCCCTCCCGACCCTGCCCGCCCCTCCCGACCCTGCCCGCCCCTCCCGACCCTGCCCGCCCCTCCCGACCCTGCCCGCCCCTCCCGACCCTGCCCGCCCCTCCCGACCCTGCCCGCCCCTCCCGACCCTGCCCGCCCCTCCCGACCCTGCCCGCCCCTCCCGACCCTGCCCGCCCCTCCCGCCCCTGCCCGCCCCTCCCGCCCCTGCCCGCCCCTGCCCGCCCCTCCCGACCCTGCCCGCCCCTCCCGACCCTGCCCGCCCCTCCCGACCCTGCCCGCCCCTCCCGACCCTGCCCGCCCCTCCCGACCCTGCCCGCCCCTACAAACCCTGCCCACCCCTACAAACCCTGCCCACCCCTACAAACCCTGCCCACCCCTACAAATCCTACCCACCCCTACAAATCCTGCCCACCCCTACAAACCCTGCCCACCCCTACAAACGCAACTACTCATCAAGGCACAGTGTGAAACTTCCATTGGCAATTAAGCTTCCACTAAGACTTTGGAAACTGGGAGAAACATGCACATTCACAGAGGGAGAACGTCACCCAGTCAGAAATTGATCAGGAAAGAATCCAAGTTGCTGATGTTGCTAGTCCCTCTTGCGCACCTTGTTAGGCTGACATTTTGTGCCCCGTTGTCCCATTACCATCCTCATTCATCCTGCATTTTCACTTCTAATTGTTTGATCTCTTCTCCCATACATGATCACAAATGCTTGCATTTTAAGTATTCTTCCTCTTATGCACGAGAGGCTAAAACATTATCTCAGTTTCTTTCTCCACAGTTTCTACCTGAACTGCTGGGTTGAGTCATGGGTTTCATATTTATATTTTGAAAAGGGTTGGTAAACCTTTGGCAACCAGGAAGAGGATACCAACAGAAATTATTCCCTATAATAACTCCATTAATTGCTAGGGCTAATTGAGTTAAAGTGAAATTTAAAGTTAGCTCAGTGGAAAGAGTCTGCGAGTACAGAAGGATCTAAGTGTTCTTGTTCACTAATCACAAAACATTTGCAGGCACATTCACCATTTTATGCAAATGGATTGAAGTTGAGAGGTAGGTAAGTATTGCTACGTTGTGAAGGGTGCTCGGGAGGCTACGGTTGGAGCACTCCACAGTTTTAACTCCCTTACCGAAGAAAGCACAAGGTAGCATTGGGAGCCGCTTCATTTCCTTCTCCAGGCTGGACTGAAATTGATTGAGATGGACCAAAATGGCTGGTCACCTCACCCAACTTTCAATTACAAACCAACTCATTAGCTTCAATAACTTGAATGACTGAATTGAGCTTACCTTCAAACCACAAAATACCATCCTTGAATTCAACCATTCTCATTTCCTCCATTGTTGCTGATTCAATCAAGCTGAAAGATGGAAGAATATTGGAAAGTAATGGCAAAAACAATTTGAAGCAAGACTTCATTCCCTCCCCACAACTCACCCCCACCCCCCAAAAAAAAAACAACTAAAAAGAAAATGCTAAAGACAGGACAGAGTGTAGACAAAGAAATGTGTCGCAGTGTTTCAGGTCAAAAATCCTTCATGAGAAACATTAATTGCTTTTCTCTCTCTGCAGATGCTGCTTGACCTGATGAATGTTTCCAGAATTTTCCATCTTGGTTTCAGATTTCTAACTTTAACTGTATTTTCATTTTTTGTTTCCTCGTTGTGCCACAAAAAGCACCTTCAATGTTTTTTCAACAACATTGTCATGTGCCAAGTAATATAACCAATGAAATGTCAGATTACTCTGGGCCCATGTAATAATAGGCATAGCACTTGACAAAATAGATCTGAGAAAATAAAAACCTTTGCATTAAGCGATAAAAACTTGATAATGGAAATATTCTAGTTTGTGTAGTTGATGTATTAATTGGAACACTTGTTTATGTTTTGTATTTATTCTGCATGTTCCTCTTTACCTTGGTGAATACAATTATTATCAAACCCAATAAAGAATCATCCAGATAATTAGCATCGATGGATGGATAAATATTTTACAGGGTAAATGAACTTATCTTTGAAAGCACCGTGGGATGATTTTTACATAACTGAGCAAGCAGGCAGGGCATTCTTTGAATGTCTTATCCAAAGAGCATAATCTCTGAGAATGCAGCTTTCACAGATCTAAGGGCCAGGATACAGCCCTGATCATTTGTGCGGAGTTTCTATATTCTCCCCATTCTGCTCAGTTTTTCTCCGACACCTCAAAAAATGTGCTGGTAGGTTAACTGGCCACTGCAAACTGTCCCTCAGTGTGGAGTCATAGCAAAAGGAAGCAAACAGGAGTTGGGTATAAGAGAGGGAGTAACATGAAAATCAGGGGAGAGTGTTGATAGAACTAACAATGCTGGGAGCAGGCATGAACCTAAATGTCTCTGTATTATAACAAGTAGGCAGCAAATAGCACTCATGTCATTAGTGTGTCTAACAAAGACATCCTCTAAAAAAAGTCTAGCCAGCCACCCTTAGCACTCACAGGAAAAGCTGCTACTATTTTCCTGATCCACAGATCTTCTTGTATCAAAATAGCAGCACAATGAGAATTGTAAGTACAATTTCTTAATAAATAGTTTGAATAGTCAAAACAACTTGAAAAAGTACTTATGACATCAAAAGAAAGAACAAAAGTTAGAAATCAAGCACATTGTTCACTTGCTCCCTCTTTAATTGTAAAATGCGTTTTTATTGTGTTTCGGGCAGCACGGTTGGCATTGCAATTAATGCAACGTCTTTACAGCGCCAGCAATTGGGACCGAGGTTCGAATCCTGTGTTGTCTGTGAGGAGTTTGTACGTTCTCCCCATGTCTGCATGAGGGCTTCGGTTTCCACCCACAGTTCGAAACATAACAGGGGTGTAGGTTAATTGGGTGTAAATTAGATGGAACATACTCATGGGCCAAAATAGTCTGTTACTGTGCTGTATGTTTAAAAAAAATTGTCAGCCTACTATTTCATAGAACTTGGAAATTCTTACTGAAGTGAACATGAATGATGGATCTCTGGTCAATATTGTACGATTTCTTAAAGCAACATTCTAAATGGAACAAGGCCAAAAACTATTACACTATGTGCACTGAAAACTACTGCATGTATCCACTGGCATGTTAAAATGGAGGGAAGAGATAATTAGGAGAAGGGAAAGTGGTGTGAAAGAGAAGGGAGGAGTAAAAACATACACGTGATCATTCAGATTAGCAACAGGCATAGACTACATGGCCTCTCAGACTATCTTGGCTATTCAATAAGATTAGGATTACAAACTCAGCGCAACATTTCTGGTAACATTTTACATCTATTTTACATGGTTACATCTAACCATGACCTAAAAATTCTCCAACATACTAATTCCACTGCCCTGTGGGGAAGAGAATATCAAAGATATGGCCCACAGGAAAAATAAAAAGTTGCCTAATTTCTGTCATAAATGGGCAGTGTCCTATTTTTAGCAATTCTTCCACAAAAGAAAACATCTTCACATCTGGTCCAAGCAAAGACCCAGAGGATTTTGTCTCTGACACCCCTCACTCTTCTGAATTCCAGTGGATAAAAAAAAACTAGTCCAACCTTATTTCATCAGATAAGTTAAGCATCCCAGATATTAACCAGTGCCTTTCCCTAGACAGATTCCAATACACTTGCACCCTTTCTTGAATAAGGAGACCAATACTGTATTTAGTAATCCAGATGTAATCTCAACAATGCTTCTATAACTAAAGTATAATTGATCTACTTTTGTAGCAAGATCTTTTGCAATAAACAATAAATCAGTTAGCTTCCCTGATTGCCTTTGTGAATCATTCACTAAATATTCTTCTGTCTCTCAGAGTTCTACATCCTCATCATTGAGAAAATACATTCCCTTTTTAATTTTCCTGCTAAAATAAAAATCTTCCCTTATTTGCCAATTTTTTGTCTCTCACTTAGCCTAGCCATGTTGTTTTATTTCTTCCTCACAACTTACTCACCATTGGTCTTATTTTTGTGCCATCAACAAATTTAGCAAATAAGGCTTTGATGCCTTCATCCAAGTCATTTACATGCATTAGGCTCGCTTGCCCCATCACTTGTGACATCTTGCCAATTAGAAAAAAATCATTTATGCTTACCCTCAGTTTCCTGTTACCCAGACCATCGTCTACCCTGGAATACACATTACCTTCAGCAACATATTATTTTCCTTTGACTGTGCCTAATAACCTTGAAATTTTCCACATGCTGTGCTCTAACATAGTTCATGATAACTTTTAATGTTTTCCTTTGAGAGTTTAATTGGCCTGCAAATTCACACTTCCTCCCTTTTTTTTGAATGACATTACATTAGCTATTTACTAATCTAATGGAACATTCCAAATCAAAGGGATCTTAGAAAACTAAAACTAGTGCCTCAGTTATTTCACTAGCCACTTCTCTCAAGTCATTAGATAAATTCGACCAGGTCTCAGAGATATGGCAGCTCACAGTTCCAACAGTTTGGTGGCTACCACTTCCATGCTTCCAAATAGCAACCTCCAGCTGTTTCAGGACACCTGTATTCTCTGTGTCAAGTAATGATCCAAAATACCTGTTTATTTAATTTGTCATCACCTTATTTTCCATTATTGATCACCCCATCCTTTGTACAGGATCAAGGCTTACTTTGTTTCTTTGTTAAGTCATTATAGAAACTCCTTGAGAATGCACACAGGGCTGGCCTTGAGGACAAAAGGAGATGGAGGAAGAACCTTGACGCAGCAGCACCAAACTCAGAACAGAATTTTTCTTGCATCCCTGGGCATGTTTTGGCCTTGTCAGCCACCAGAAAGTCTGCCACGGACATGGACAGCCCCCTTCTTAAATATTTTTTCGCCAAGCCATGAGTGAGAGAAACTTTAAAAACTTTATCTCATACTTGAATTTTTACTGCTTTATCTTTTAGTCATTTTTGCTGTTTTAATATTATGTACAGTCTGACCTGTCACATACCTTCTGTTCTTTAGTTTCGTAATTATCTGAGAAAACCCTGGAGATTTTAATCAATCCCTCTTTGTTAAAGTGGACCGTCAAAACAGTACTAAATAGGCACTTTCAGGGGGCCAAAATCCCCGATTGTAAAGCCACATATTATGCCAATATGTGGCTGTCAGGAGGCCACTTAAAAACGCAGGAGGCGCCTGCAAGGCGAACTTTGTAACCCTCCTCCGGGAGGGATAATTGCCGGAGCACTTAAGTCCCTCAGGCACATGAATGCAGCCGCCTGAAAGCGGCTGCTAAGGGGATGACGGTCAGGTGGCGAGCGCCTGAAGGCTCCCCTCCCAGCTGCCCCTGCCCCCCTGTGCGGGATGTCAGGGCAGGGGCAGCCGGCGTGGGCTGTCAGCACGGGGACGTCCCCACACTGATACCGCTGCCCCACTCCCTCCCAACAGCCCAATACGAGTCCCCACACTGTCCCAGCTCTGAGAGCTAGCCATCCCAAACCTGACAGCCTGAAGGGACAGGAGCCGGAGTGCGCTCAGAGGGGCACCCGGTGCAGCGGCACTTCAGGTGGCCAGTGCTGCGCTTCGAGCGCTGAACGGCAATTCAAAGGGCCGCTTCCGCTTCTGCAGGCGCATTCTTGGCGGAGAACGCACCTGAAGCAGCCTCCTAACGTAATTAGTTGCCTATTCGTTTTTCGGGATGTACTGAAATCCGTTCTTTAGAATTCGTGGTATGTCTCCCCAGCCGTTACAATGAGGTACTGTCCTGGAGGGACTCAGTGGGTCGGACAGCTTGCATGTGTAGAAATGGTCAGTCAGGACCCTTTATCAAGACCAAAGTTTGAAACATGGATTATATTCAGTTACCCACGGTGGGGTGGGGGAAAGAAGCCGTGGAGGGGTTAAGAGATCAGAGGTGATTTGGTACTGGACTGACGACGGTGGGGATCACTGAGGGGAAGACTGACTTCATCCCAACAGTTTGGAATTTGTTCACAAAAAGAACTATCTAACTTAGTTAATTAATTCGTCGTCTTAATTACCAAAACTACCGAAGCTTAACGTTAGTCTGTAACTCTGAGATACACATGCACAAAACTCCTCGTCTATTCTTTCGAAGTACAGAATAACTGCTGGGTAACAGTAATAGAGTGGCCAGACGTTGGTTTTGCTTTGCACATTCTGCATTGATCCATTTCTCGGAGCATCAAGAGCGGAAACAGTACAGTAAACTAATGGGATCTAAATAATGTTCAGCAAAAAGTTTGAACCATGCCTTCCATGCTTTCCCATGAATTCCTGTCAGAAGTAACAACTGCTACTGTAAAAGTTACTTACCGTTGATTATGAAGCAAGTAGGTAGCCTCTCTCTTGTCTGTGTACAGACTAGCGTTCTTGCGAATGTTACTTGTTCTTTTACTAAAGCAACTCCTCTGCAGCCTCCCAAAAAATTAGCCAGTGTTCCATCTGCTGGACAGTTGTGGGATTGCATACCTTAAATTAAATTGCACACTGATAGACGAGTCCAAAAGTAATTCTGTGTGTTGCAGTTGCTGTGGAAAGTTGACTTTTCTTATTCCATGCATGGGGGTTTAATCGATAGTGTTCTCAGAAATTGAAGACAGGGCCAAAGACTGTCTTATTTAGAGTGAGAATTTAGATTAATTGCCTTCCTCAGTAACCACAAGGCAGAAGGGACAGAATGCAGCTCCTTGCCAGGAGTGGACCAGGTGAGTTAAACAGGAAAGTCGGTAGGCGCTGTGATTGTCGTGCAAAAGGCAAAAATGCTGGAGAAACTCAGCCGGTCACGCAGCTTCCCTAGGAAGCAAAGAGTAACCTGCTGAGTTCCTCCACACTTTTATGTATTTTCCAAATGTTAATATTAAGTGGGATGAGGGTTCCACTGCTATGTAATCCATTTCTCTGTGTGACAGTGTTAAATGTTACTCTGAAGTGAAACTCAAAAGTTTACAGATGCTGAAACTTTAGTAAAAACACAGAAATGCTGGAGGAGCTCAGCCGACCTTGCAGCATCCATAGAAGCTAAAGATATATTACTAACGTTTCAGTCCTGAGCCCTTCTTCAAGGTATAAACAAAAAGCAGGTGGGCATCTTAATTAAAGGCTAGATGGGGGAGGAGGAGTATTCCAGACCAACAGTCAAAAGGTGATTTTGGCTATGTAAAAGGAGACAGAGGGAAAAGGGAAGACAGAGACAGGATGGGAAGAAGGGGGGGGGGTTCTTAGTGGAATCAGAAGTTGATGTTAATGCCATCCGGTTGGAGATTGCCCAGGTGGAAGATGAGGTGTTGGTCCTCCATTTTGCGGTGATCTCAGTCTGGCAGTGCATGAGACCATGGAGAGACATGTCAGCAGAGGATGGGTTGAGGAATCGAAATGGGTGGCCAGAGGCTACTGCACATTATTCCTGAAGACAGTGCCATATATTCTGTCAGAGATGCTATATTCCAAACCAGGTGAGTTGTCAAATCAAGATCAGCTTCATCCTTTCAGTATGTAAATGATTCTTTACAAATAGTTGCTCCAGGAGAACTTGATTCATTGTAGAATGCAGTTCAACATCTCTGAGATGGAGAAAGTTCTTTAGATTTGCAATATTTAAGAGTCCATTGTTTGCAAGTTTTAAAAAATTGATTGGAAAATCAGAAGTCAGTGTTAAAATGGTCTCCAAATGAGTGGAATTGAAGCAAACCCTTGGAACATTGTGGGCATACCCACCCCAAGGACTATTATGGTTCAAGAAGGGAGCTCATCACTATCACCTACTCAAGGGCAATTAGGGACAGGCAATTGCATGTAAAAGTCAAATTTTGTAGACCATTTTATAATGTTAAATTTATTAAGTTGACAATTACTTTGATACTTTTTTTTGAGGGTCTAAAAAACAGTAGTATTCAAAAATCCATAACAGTAGCAAAAGTCAAAATGATCTCTAAACAAATAAAGAACAAAATCACAATGAATTACAGTAATAATGCACAGCATGCACATCAAAACACACGTCCTTCCACGGAGGAAGTCAGGAACGTGGTAAATATCTGCATTGTCATAGGTATCAGGAGCTCCAACAGGCAGGTGGCCGGGGCTGAGGTGCAAGTCCACATTCAAGGCACTGTGAGCTCTGATGGGCGGGCAGCGGGGGCCAAGGCACAAGTCTGCATTCAAGGTGTTGGGAGCTCTGATGGGTGGTTGGCTGGGACCGAGGCATGAATTCATGGCTGAGGCTTGAACCCACGACAGAGGCACTGGGAGCTCCGATAGGCAGGCTGCGGGGGCCGAGGTGAGAGACTAGGGTTGACTTTGACATGAGATATATGGAAAATTCCAGATTTTTTTAGCCAAAAATAGGTGGTTGATTTTTACATGAGATTGACTTTTACAGTATATCCAGTAATTGCTGGCTCCTTGAAATAATTTTTTTTTTAAACTGCCACTCATTCCATGTAAAAGCAGAGGAGAAGGAGGAACTGAAATGCACGTGACACAGAAAGAAAAAGTTTGAAAACTACTGTTTTAATTGTACCCAATTGACTCGTTATGTGCAAGGTTTCATAGCTCCAAAGGAAATGGACCAATGACTATTTTTCTCAAGCAAAATATTTCAGTAACAATTGGGTCTAGAGCAATGATTCTCAAACTTCTCTTCCCACTCACAGACCACCTTAAGCAATCCCTTACTAATCCCTTACTAACCACTGGCCTACGGGTTCCTCAGCTGCAGAGCCCCTCACTGGTCCTCCACACTGGTCCTATCCCGGGGACTCAGCTGAGGGTAATAGCAAGGCTGTCTGAGGATGAAGACTTCTTCGGCCTGTCAGAAAGAGTTCCAGGATTATGGCAGATTCCTCCTTCTTGCAATCTCAGCCTTGGATCCATCATTGCCTATAGGCAGGCAATGGCCAGCTCCACATCAGCTAACCCGAGCTATGAAATCATAGGTCCCAGTAGCCATTGCTGTGCAGGAACACATAGGTGGTGGGTTGTTGGTGAATCAAGCTGCGGGTTGCTGCAGGCTGCTGGAGACTGCGGTCAATGTGTTCACACCAGACTGCGGACTGCTGGAAACTGGCATGAAATTGGCTGAGGGGTACCAAGTATCGGAACTGGGATCCAATAGGGTGCTGAAGGGTTCCTACACAGCAGCCATTGCTGTGCAGGAAAAGACCTGCCACCATAGACATTGCTGCCATGGGAACCCAAGTGGCAAATATCTAGGCCCTGCTAGTGCCAACTGCATCATGAAGCTGCCAATCAGGAGCAGACTCCTCCCATCTCAAGCATGGCCTTGAGACTGAGCTAATGCAAATGAGCTATATGGCCAATTAATTGTGTTTCTGTGGAAAGGAGCGAGGGATACATGGAGAATGTGAAGTGGTGGGCCTGAGTTCTTCCAGTTGTGGGAGCTTATGTATCGAACTTTTCTTTTTCTATTTCTACACGTCCTCCCTCTGTGCCAACTCAAGGGGGCTCCGCATTCCGCCATTCCACATCAAAGTGATTAACATTAGTTCTCTTCATCATATGAAATAAAAGCTGAGGATGCTGGAAAAAGTCAAGTAATGGAATCTGAGAAAAGGGAAAAAGAGTTAACATTTTAGGTCAATTACTCTTCATCAGGACAGATCCTCCATAATCTGATAATCTCAGCATTTCTTTTCTTCAGCTCCTCTGTCCTGAGCATGTCTTACTCCAGAGTTGGTGTAATCCCTCTTAATAATGAGCTCATTTACACTGAGCACAAATATTGGACCCAGAGGTTACAGTCACCACTCTTGGAAACATCCACTTCATTGACTATCTGAACAATTAACAAATACTTCTTCTGACTCCTTGTCTTCAATGTCCAAACAGGAGCAGTGAAGGAAAACAAAGTAACACCAAGTTACACAGTTTCCCGGGTGAATCAGCTGGTAGATACAGCCTCAAATGACTCAGAAAGATCTGATATGGAATCCCAAGTTTATGCCGAGTCACCAATCTCAATAGCTTCAAGAAGAGGTAGGATCAGCTTCAATTGCTTTTGGAATACATCGACATGGAAAGGAAGATGTTTATTTAGCCCCTTGTGCTAATTCAATGACTTCATGGTTGATCTGTGCCTTAACCGTTGCCCCTTAACCCTTACTAACATTGGCTGTCTGAAGAAGTGTGCATGAAAACCAAGCCCTCAACCCTAGTACAAAGATATACAGTATTTTAATGATTGCCTATAGTAGTGTGACTGACTTTATTTTTAATATTTTATTTTGGGAATTTTCAATCAACATGTAGACAAAACAATCAAAAAGAAAAACATTAATATCAATAATATTAACAAAATAGTACAAATCTTGATTTGGTTTAAAGCATTAAAGAAAGTGAGAAAAAAAAGAGTCAACATGTGATTCAATTATTATAAAGAAAGAAAAATGACAATAATACTACAAAATGCAAATTCAATGTCCATGTTGAACCAAAGGGACAAAAAGATAATAGAAAGATAAAAGAGAGAAAGAAGAACAAAATGAGGGGAACCCTCCCATCCCCCGAGAAACAAGAAGAAAAAGTAAGAAAAGAGAAAGAATAAGAAAAAGAAAAGATTGGCTTCACCGAGGATAAACCCCACTCCCATCAAGGGATAAATAACCTGACTTATCTAGGGTCCTCAGTGCTGCGAGCACCAGGGGAAAGAGTCAGGAGGGGGGAATCATTAAAGATTTACCCCAATGAATTCCATATTCTTGAAAATGCATCATACCTGTTTCTGAGGTTATAGGTGATCTGCTCCAGGGAGTAGTGTGACTGACATGTTATTTATTAATCTTTATGATAAAATATTATATATTTTTTTAGAGATTTAATGTGGGGGGGGGAGGTGGTTTGGAAACAGGGAAACACAAAAACACACAGAGAACGTTACATAATTTTAAAGCAGACACCAAGGCTCCATCAAGTGGGAGATGAAGAAACTTATCATTGTTCAGTTGAAAGCTCTAAACAGCCATAAAAGACTTATGATTGTTCTCTATTAAAATCCTTAGACAATGAATGTTTGCCAAGAAGGCACCTGTTTAAACCAACAGCCATTTGCTTCATGATCTGTGGAGACAAGCCAGAGACCACTGCCATGAATTGTGTCTTTTAGAAAAAGAGCCAGTAATGATCAAAACAAGCCATGAGATTAAAGGCATTTGGAAAAACTGCATTTTAAGTATTCAACCAGATTCATCTGCAGTCAGAAATGCAGTGATATTCTGTGAAAAACTAACTGCTACTGTATTCTCCTTGTCAAGGGAGGAATACAGAATCAAAGTGGCTTTGGACAAAATGGCCATTTTGACTGTCTTTGTTAAGAGAAAACAGTGCTACTGGGGCCATTTGTATTGATCATTTTGTCTAAAACCCTTGCCTGGATTTGTGAAATCCTCGTGGAAATCACAAGTTCCGTAACCATCATGGAAGAGAGGGGAATTGTGAAAAAAATCATTTGTATGAAGAAATATTTATCTGAAAGGAACTCTACAAGCGTTTGTGAGCTTTGAGGAGTTTGATGTCTTCATTGTCTCAACTAAATAATTACTTTTTAAAAATTGTTTATTTTTCACACTATAAACCATATTGACCAAGATACATACAGACATTTTTCTTCTTAAATATATACAGGTCGTTTTCTCCCCCTTTTTCCCCCCTCCCTTCCCTCCCTCCCTCACCCCCTTCCCCATTTATTTGAAGTTCAATCTATAAGATACATTAAACCCATTAAACAATGTTGTCACTTAATAAAATAAACAAGAAATTTTACTGAGTCAGTTCTTTTCGTTGTCTTCTCCTTCTGTCATTTTAGGTGGTGGAAGTCCATGGTAGGATTTCTCTATTGTATTTCATGTATGGCTCCCATATTTGTTCGAATATTGTAATGTTATTTCTTAAATTATATGTTATTTTTTCTAATGGAATACATTTATTAATTTCTATATACCATTGTTGTATTCTCAAGTTGTCTTCTAATTTCCAGGTTGACATAATACATTTTTTTGCTACAGCTAGGGCTATCATAACAAATCTTTTTTGTGCACCATCCAAATCGAGTCCAAATTCTTTGTTTCTTATATTACTTAGGAGGAAGATCTCTGGGTTTTTTGGTATATTGCTTTTTGTGATTTTATTTAATATCTGGCTTAGATCTTCCCAAAATTTTTCCACTTTCTCACATGTCCAAATTGCATGAATTGTTGTTCCCGTTTCCTTTTTACAGCGAAAACATCTGTCTGATACGGTTGGGTCCCATTTATTTAACTTTTGAGGTGTGATGTATAGCCTGTGTATCCAGTTATATTGTATCATGCGTAACCTCGTGTTTATTGTATTTCTCATAGTTCTGGAGCATAGCTTCTCCCATGTTTCATTCTTTATCTTTATGTTTAGATCTTGTCCCCATTTTTGTTTAGGTTTACCGTTTGTTTCCTCATTCTCCTTTTCTTGCAGTTTGATGTACATGTTTGTTACAAATTTTTAAATTATCATTGAGTCTGTAATCAGATATTCAAAATTGCTTCCTTCTGGTAACCTCAGACTGTTTCCCAATTTGTCCTTCAAGTAGGTTTTCAGTTGGTAGTATGCAAACATTGTATCGTGAGTTATATTATATTTATCCTTCATTTGTTCAAAGGATAATAATTTATTTCCCTAAAAACAATTTTCTATTCTTTTGATCCCTTTTCTCTCCCATTCTCTAAAGGAAAGGTTATCTATTGTGAAAGGGATTAGTTGATTTTGTGTCAATATTAGTTTTGGTAGTTGGTAATTTGTTTTATTCCTTTCTACATGAATCTTCTTCCAAATGTTGAGCAGATGATGCAATACCAGTGAATTCCTACGTTGCACCAATTTTTCATCCCATTTATATAGTATATGTTCAGGTATCTTCTCCTCTATTTTATCTAGTTCTAATCTGGTCCAATCTGGTTTTTCCCTTGTTTGATAAAAATCTGATAGGTATCTTAATTGTGCGGCTCTATAATAATTCTTAAAGTTTGGTAGTTGTAAGCCTCCTTGTTTGTACCATTCTGTTAATTTATCTAGTGCTATCCTCGGTTTCGCCCCTTTCCATAAGAATTTCCTTATTATTTTCTTTAACTCCTTGAAGAATTTCTCTGTTAGGTGTATTGGTAATGACTGGGAAAATGTTCATTTTAATACAGTTTATCCTTCCTATCAGTGTTAGTGGTAAGTCTTTCCAATGCTCTAAGTCGTCTTGTAATTTTTTCATTAATGGTTGGTAATTTAGTTTATATAGATGGCTGAGATTTTTATTTAGTTGTATACCTAGGTATCGCATTGCTTGTGTTGGCCATCTAAATGGCGAATCTTTCTTAAACTTTGTGAAATCCGCATTATTCATTGGCATTGCTTCACTTTTATTTGCATTGATCTTGTATCCCGATACTTCTCCATATTCCTTCAATTTCCTATGTAATTCTTTTATTGATATTTCTGGTTCTGTTAAGTATATTACAACGTCATCTGCAAATAGACTGATTTTATATTCCTTCTCTTTTATTTTTATCCCTCTTATTTTATTTTCTGTTCTTATCAGTTCTGCTCGTGGTTCTATAGCTAACGCAAACAGTGAGGGTGATAGTGGACATCCCTGCCTTGTTGATCTGCTTAAGTTAAATTGATTTGATATATATCCATTTACTGTCACTTTCGCCAATGGCCCCTTATATAATGCTTTAATCCAATTAATATATTTCTCTGGTAGGGTGAATTTTTGTAGTACTTTGAATAAATAATTCTATTCTACTCTGTCAAAGGCCTTCTCTGCGTCTAAAGCAACCGCTACTGTTGGAGTTTTATTTCCTTCTACTGCATGAATTAAGTTAATAAATTTACAGATATTGTCTGTTGTTCGTCTTTTTTTAATAAATCCAGTTTGGTCTAGATTTACTATTTTTGGTATATAGTCGGCCAATCTGTTTGCTAATAGTTTAGCTATTATCTTATAATCTGTGTTAAGTAGATATATTGATCTATATGATGCTGGTGCAATTGGATCTTTCCCTGTCTTTGGTATTACTGTAATTATTGCTGTTTTGTATGAATCTGGTATGTTTTGTGTTTTATCAATCTGGTTGATTACTTCCAGGAGGGGAGGAATTAATAAGTCTTTAAATGTTTTATAGAATTCTATTGGGAATCCATCCTCTCCTGGTGTTTTATTGTTCGGTAGTTTTTTTAATTCTCCTGTAATTCTTCTATTTCAAATGGTTTTATTAATTTATTTTGCTCCTCTGTTTGTAATTTTGGTAGTTCAATTTTAGTTAGAAATTCATCTATTTTGTCTTCTTTCCCTTCTTATTCAGTTTGATATAGTTGCTCATAGAATTCCCTGAAGTTTTCATTGATCTCCGTTGGATTATATGTAATTTGTTTGTCCTTTTTCCTTAATGCCAATACCATTCTTTTAGTTTGTTCTGTCTTAAGCTGCCATGCTAGAATTTTGTGTGTTTTTTCTCCTAGCTCATAATATTTCTGTTTTGTCTTCATTATGTTCTTCTCCACCTTAAATGTTTGTAGTGTTTCATACTTTATTTTTTTAATCTGCCAATTCTCTTCTTTTAGTTGTGTCATCCTTCATTGCTAATTCTTTTTCTATATTTGTTATTTCCCTTTCCAACTGTTCTGTTTCCCGATTGTAGTCCTTCTTCATCTTGGTTACATAACTTATTATTTGCCCTCTGATGAATGCTTTCATTGCATCCCATAGTATAAACTTATCTTTCACTGATTCTGTATTTATTTCAAAGTACATTTTAATTTGTCATTCAATTAATTCTCTAAAATCCTGTCTTTTAAGTAGCATGGAGTTTAATCTCCATCTATACATTCTTGGTGGGATGTCCTCTAGCTCTATTGCCAATAACAGGGGTGAGTGGTCCGATAATAGTCTAGCTTTATATTCCGTTTTCCTAACTCTCCCTTGAATGTGGGCTGATAACAGGAATAGGTCTATCCTTGAGTATGTTTTATGTCTACCCGAATAATATGAATATTCCTTTTCCTTTGGGTGTTGTTTCCTCTGTATATCCAAAAGTTGCATTTCTTGCATCAATTTAATTATAAATTTGGTTACTTTGTTCTTTCTGTTAGTTTTTTTTTCAGTTTTATCCATGTTTGAGTCCAAATTAAGGTTAAAATCCCCTCCTATTAGTATGTTCCCTTGCGTATCTGCTATCTTCAAAAAGATATTTTGCGTAAATTTTTGATCTTCTTCATTAGGTGAATATACATTGAGTAAATTCCAAAATTCTGAATATATCTGACATTTTATAATTACATATCTCCCTTCTCGATCTATTATTTCCTCTTCTATTTTGATTGGTACATTTTTATTGATTAATATAGCTACTCCTCTGGCTTTTGAATTATATGATGCTGCTGTTACATGTCCTATCCAATCTCTCTTTAATTTCTTGTGTTCCACTTCAGTTACATGTGTTTCTTGTATGAATGCTATATCAATTTTTTTCTTTTTTCAGTAAATTTAACAGTTTCTTCCTTTTGATTTGGTTATGTATTCTGTTAATATTTAAAGTCATATAGTTCAACATAGCCATTTCATACTTTGTTTATCTTTCCTTTCCGTTTCCTCATCACCACCTTCCCTTCTTATCCATTTCTGCTTTCTTTTTTTGAACACATTATAAGACAACATTTCTAAAACATACAATATTTCCACTATTCTCATATCTAAAATTCCTTTAACCCCAATAGTCCCTCCCCTTTCTGAGTTGCCCTTTGTCCCTTGTCGGGCAACCACATCTCCCCTCACCATTTGGATTTGCGAATCCGCTCGCAAGCGACAACTGATTTCGCAGTGACTGTTATTCTTCCCCACCCAGCCCCCCCAGAAAAGATTTTAATCTTCATATATAACAAAGGTTACTCTCTTAATTCCCTCCTTACTTCCTTTCTTTCCCTTCTTAGTTCTTACCTATACTCTATTTTTATATATATACATACATACGCACATAGTTTGTTGTCATTTTTGTTCTTGTTACATCTCTTAATCTCTCTGTCTGTTTTGTAGTTGTTCTGCAAATTTTCGTGCTTCTTCTGGATCTGAGAATAGTTTGCTTTGCTGCCCCGGAATAACTATTTTAAGTACCGCTGGGTATTTCAACATAAATTTATAACCTTTTTTCCATAGGGTTGTTTTTGCTGCTTTGAACTCCTTCCTCTTCTTCAGGAGTTCAAAACTTATATCTGGATAGAAAAAAAATTTTTGACCCTTGTATTCCAGTGGTTTTTTGTCTTCTCTTATTTTTTTTCATTGCCTTCTCCAATATATTTTCTCTTGTTGTATATCTTAGGAATTTTACTAGAATGGATCTTGGTTTTTGTTGTGGTTGTGGTTTAGGGGCTAATGTTCTGTGTGCCCTTTCTATTTCCATTTCTTCCTGTAATTCTGTTCTTCCTAGGACCCTGGGGATCCATTCTTTTATAAATTCTTTCATATTTTTGCCCTCTTCATCTTCCTTAAGGCCCACTATCTTTATATTGTTTCTTCCATTATAATTTTCCATTATATCTATCTTCTGAGCTAACAGCTCCTGTGTTTCTTTAACTTTTTTATCAGATTCTTATAATTTCTTTTTTAAGTCATCTACTTCCATTTCTATGGCTGTTTCTCGTTCTTCCACCTTGTCTACTCTTTTTCCTATATCTGTCATGATCATCTCTAATCTATTCACTTTTTCTTCTGTACATTTTATTCTTCTTTTTATTTCACTGAATTCTTGTGGCTGCCATTCTTTTACTGTTTCGATATATTCTTTAAAAAAAATATATCCATGTACTTGCCCTTCCCTTCATCTTCCATTTCTCTGCGTTCTTCCTCCTCTTCTTCTGAGCCCACTCCAGGATCTGTGTCCTTGTCTTGGGTAAACTTGTACCTCTCACTTTGTTAGTTTTAGATTGGTCACAGTGTTTGAACTACCGAAAGAAAATAGACACACACACCGAGAGCAGTTCAGATTGTACAAATGTTTATTACAAATTCAAAAGCTGATTTCACACTACAATATGCAAGCCCTTCCCAACTATACTTATCAATGCTTGGACTGGTCCCATCTGCCGAAGCGAGGCAAAGACTGCACACTTGTAGTAGGTTGTCAGCTTCTCCACCTCCCCTGACCGGGTCGTTGGCTGGACTTCAGAAGTTCTTCTTCTTCTTGCTGAGAGATGTTGCCACCTCTCGGAGAGTCTCCTAACTTTAGCAGCGGGACCATGACTTATATTACTCAAAAACTGCTAACCCAAGCACCTATTCCCAGCACAGCAAGAAAGATAAGCAAGCAAGCTAGCATGCTAGGCTTCTAACGAATAACATAATTTTCAGCTTATCACTTTGAATACAATGGTTTATTTTGCATCAAGGCTAGGCCTCTGACAGTCTGTGACCAAAACAAGCAGGAAGATTAAATGTTCTTGGTACACAGATGTCCTTTCGTCAGATAACTGCAGCTCTGGCCCCTTGGTGGAATTTTGCTTATGTCTGCTGATTCTAAAACACAAGCAGGTTCTCAGCCTTGCAGAACCCAAAGCTGCAAGTTTTTAAAAAAAGGTTCTCAGCTCTACAGAACCAAGAGCTGGGAATTAAGAAAAAAATAGGTTAAAAAATAGGTGTTTAAAAAAATAGATTAGAATCTTCCATTACATTCCACCCCTTGGTCACAGGCTGTCAGACACGAGACTTGACAAGCATAAGAGTACAAAAAGAGCGTAAAAGAGAAATTAAAACTACAATAATCACAAAAAACAAGCAATAATGCGAGCAACCAACGGAGAATATTGTGGCCCAACCCCCCAAATGTACCAGCTAACTATGAAAAAAGATTCCAACCAAGGCTCACATTATCCTTGTTGGCCACAATACCCAGACTCTGGAGCTCACAAACAGATTTTGAAATATGCTGAACAATAACAATAGTTCAAGCTGCACTTGAGGCGGGTGACCGAGGACTTCCTTGATGTAATGCCTCGGACCGTGTCTCCCACGGGCAACTCTCTCGGAACGTCCTCGTCATTACAAATCCGATTGTTGGCACCAAAGCAGCTGTTAAGCCAGATCACCAGGAGCATAAAACGGAGAACCTGGAACAAAGAAGCCTGACACATGTCACTCACGATACCGTAAGCATTCAGTGTTTAAACAGACTAAATCATCCTGTCCCTCAATAGCTACCCATCGAGTGTTACCCTGGGCAGGTGTCACTATTTCTCCTTTAATAGGAGGGCCACTACCTGGTGGTGCCACCCATACCTTTTGTCCGGCATTCTCTAGTTCAGGAGTGGGGGGCAATAACTGTTTTTCCTCTGGAATAGGCTGTAGTTCAGAGGCGTGAAGAAGTCGGTGGAAAGGTGTACCTCCTTTTAAAGGGCGATGATTTAAATTGTCGACTGCCTGCTGCAGCACATGACACCACCCCTTCAGGGTTCCCAGTGGTGTTAACAAACGAATTTGTTCCCTCAGTAAGCCATTCATTCATTCAACTAACCCAGCAGCCTGTGGGTAATAAGGAATATGGTGAACCCATAAGATACCGTTGTCATTTGCCCAATCACAGATTGCCTTCCCGGAGAAGTGCGAGCCATTATCAGATTGAATTTCTTCTGGAACATCATAACGAGAAATTAAATGATTTAGATCTTGGATAGTAGTAGCTTGGTCAGCCGTCTTGGTGGGAAAGGCAAAAACCAGGCCTGAAAAGGTGTCAACCATTACTAGGACGTAACGTTTACCCATACAGTCTGGCATGGGGCCTATGTAATCAATTTGCCAAACCGCAGCTGGGCGAGCACCCCGTTTTATTCGGCCAGGAGGAACGACACGGGACTTCACAAGTTGACATTCTGGGCATGTACGCACGACCATATGGACATCATCCTGATGGACGGGTAAAGCATGTGTTTGGGCCCACATAGCTGGTCCCTTCTCCCCCAAATGACCACTCTGTTCATGTGCCCATCGAGCCAGGGGGACGGTATCAGCACGGCTGATGGTAGCAAGCTGATCTGCAACTGCATTATGTTGTGCCATGTTAGTCGCCACATTAGTATGGGCATCAACGTGATACACAGTTATCTCACGGTGGTGGGAAACATCCCACAACAGCTGCCACAACTTTTTGCCCCACACTGGGCGGTCATGTATCATCCAGTCATTCTTTTGCCAATCAGGCATCCATACTACAAGTCCATTAGCCACAGCCCAGGAATCAGTAAACAGACGAAGAGGGTGATCATGGGGATCTAATGGTAAAGTGACTGCCTTCAACTCAGCATACTGACTGGAGCCACCATCCCCCTCCTCTGATAAGTGAGTTCCTGACTTGGGATGGTAAGCCACTGCCTTCCACTTTTGCTTTCCTTGCACCCACCGGCTGCTACCATCAGTAAACCAGGCATCCTCTTGTTCTGCTGGAGTGAGCAAATCATAGGGTTTACCCCACTGAACTGGTGAAGGGGTAAAGGAGGGGGCAAGGCAGGTTCAACGACCTCATGACGAGACGGAAGATCAGCCACCTGTTCGTGTATGCGGCCCACCCCTTCAGACCCTTTGGTTGCACGACTCTGAATATACCACTTCCATTTAACAATAGAAGACTGCTGCGCCCGCCCGATCTTTAGATTAGCATCATTAGCCAGAACCCAATTCATTATTGGAAGTGCAGGTCTCAATTGAACATCTGCATCACCTGTCATTCTTTCAGTCTCCAGCAGGGCCCAGTAACAGGCTAGTAACTGTTGCTCAAAAGCAGAATAACGAGTGGCAGCCTCAGGCATGGTACGTGACCAGAATCCCAGCGGGACTCGGTGACCCTCTTGTTTCTGCCAGAGGCTCCAGCAGACCACATCATCAGTAACGGAGACCTGTAGTTCGTAGGGGGTATCTGGAATGCGGAGAGCAATGGGCAGGGCCTGAAGAATAGCCTGCTTGGCTGACTGGAATGCCCTTTCCTGACCGTCACCCCATACAAAGTCTGTTTTCTTTCGGGTAACCTTATACAGAGGACGTAAAAGCAATGCCAAGTGTGGAATATGGCGTCACCAGTATCCCAATAACCCCAGGAAACGCTGGGTCTCTTGTTTGTTAGTAGGAGTGGCCAAGTCTGCAATTTTATTGCGAACTTTATCGGGAACCACTTGTTCTCCAGCATGCCACTGAATTCCAAGGAAAATAACTGTCTGGGACGGGCCCTGTACCTTGGCGGGGTTAATGGCCCACCCTCTTTGCATCAGGGTATCTTGGACACTCTCCAAACCTTGGATCATTAGATCATCAATATAATGGTGAATTGAGAGGGAAGGCGATACTGGCACCGTCTCCAGGTCACGGGCAATTAGGCTGTGGCAAATAGTGGGAGAGTGTACATAAGCCTAAGGGAGGTGAGTGAAGGTATACTGACGCCCCTTCCAGGTAAAGGCGAACTGATCCTGTGAGTCCTCAGCTATAAGGATACTGAAGAAGGCGTTAGCAAGATCAATGACAGCATACCATGTTCCTGAGTTCCCAGTAGCAATGTTTTCAATAAGGGTAACAATGTCCGGAACTGCAGAAGCAAGTGGTGGGGCATGTTTGTTCAAAAAGCGATAATCAACTGTCATTTTCCAGGAGCCGTCCGGCTTCTGGACCGGCCAAACAGGGCTATTAAAGGGCGACGTTGCAGGCCTCACTACCCCTTCTTCTTGCAAAGCATCAATGGTGGCTCCAGGGAGGTGATATTGTGGAATGCACACTGGTTTCATGGGGGGTGGCACCATCACAGGATCCCACTTAGCCTGACCCACTACTAGTTTTTTTGTAATAGTCCGAATTCCAAATGCAAATCCCCCTTGGCTAGTATTAAGGGCCGTACCGGCCAACATATTAATACCCAGGATACACTCGTCAGTAGCAGCCACAAGGGCATGTAACCAGATAGGGGAAGGGCTATCACCCACCGTGGCACGGACTTTTATTTCCTTTGCCAGGGTGTCTGCCCCTCCCAACCCCTCTATTCGAAAGGTCGGTCAAGTCCAGAGGTCGGGGTTACCCGGAATCACTGAGTGCTCCGCACCGGTATCGACCAAGGCCAAATATTGGCAGTCATTACCCCCACCCCAATGGATTGTTAACGGTATGTAGGGCCGAGGGTCCCCGTGTATCCGCTGTATCTCAATGGTGTAGACACGGGAGCCCTGCCCACACCTTCATGCTTTAGTAGGGTTCGAGGGCTTCCAGGCCCACATGCCACTATTATCCATTAGAGCCTTGTTAACCATTTGTTGTACCTCATCACGGGTAACTGGAGCAGGAAAAGCCTGCTTGATAGAAGCAGCAGGGGGAGCAGAGGGCACAACTGGACCAGGAGGACTCAGCAGCTGGGGATGATGTTCCCCTGCTTTTCTCTTATAAAGGGCATAAAGGACAGCAGTAGGTTTCCCATCAATATCACTTTTAGGTACGCCTAATTTTAACAAGGTTAGAAAAAGGTCCTTTCTTGTCGGTCCGTTATTAGCAGCAGACCCTCTCTTTTCATCCTGTTTGTCTGATTTAACCTGGGATATACGTGAGTGGATTTTACCTCCCAATTCTAATTCTCGAAGCCCAGATAAGGCATGCACCGCCTCAGACACAGGATGCCCAATTAGCGGACTAGTTACAGACAGAACCAGCCCCCGTATAGTAGGTTGGGCGGAACGAACCAATCTGGTATGCATTCCGGCCGTGAATATCTCTTCATCAGGGCTCCCCCCGTGTACCCACAGCCTCAAACGCCCTGCATACAAGGCAGAGGCCAAAGCCTGCTGACGAATTACTGCTATACCCTCCTCTGGGATTCTCCAATTGTTCTGCAAATGTAAATCCCAATCTGGTGATGGGTATACTCGTAGCAGGGCATCCCCTAGAGTGGCAAGTAAGTAATCCATCTCTCTCCCTCTACCCCGCAGCTCAGCAGTGACCCTGATATCAGTAGACAATGTTCCTAATCCCAATAATTCCTCAGGGGTTAAAAATACATTACCCCCTCCTTGTTCCCAGACAAGCAGGAGCCAGGCTGCCAGAGTTTCTCCTGCCTTTTGCCTAAATCGATCTCCAATGGCAGCCAGCTCTTTTACAGAGAAGTCACGGATCATTGACTGTTTCCGACCCCTGTTCCCACTTTGGCCCACAGGACCCTCCACCCAGTCTAGGGGAGGAGGTCGAGGCCATCCTGTAGAGGGGGTAGGCCATAGAGCATAAGCAGGGGTTTGGGTATTTTCCCCTGGGTCCACATGGGAGACCGGGGTACCTATCCCTTCAATCTCTACCCTTACATCATTCCCCTTCTGTCTGTTTGGGAAGTCTGCTGCCTTATGGGGCGGTCGTGAACAGCAGGTGGAGAGGGTAGTATGTTAGACACATGCTGAGGAGTATCTGCATTATTACCATTGTCATTCCAGATATTCCCATCCCAATCCTCAATTACATCAGGATCGTCGCCATTCATTATCATGGCACGAATACGATATGGATCGGGTTCCACTCCTTGCCTTTCCTTATCTGCACAGAGCTGCTGCCGGAGTTTAATATTACGGCAGACAGTTTGAACATGCTTATCTTCCAATTCTTTGGCTCTGTCCTGACTGGTGCGAACAATTTCACTCATCATGGAGCAGCGTTGTTGCATGGCTTCTAGCTCCTCCTCTAAATGCTTTCTCTTGCGCTGAGATTCTACTTCTCTTTGAACTGATTCTGCTTCATGCTGAACGGAGTGGCGTAAGGCTGTGGCCAGCAACCAAAAACCATCCGTCAGCGTCCCCTTTTTATCAGGAAATCTTTTTTCTCGAAGGAGAGTGGCAACCCGCTCTCCCAGAGATGCACTTGATGAATCTAACTTCTCATCCCAACTAATGGGTGGTCCCACAAAAGCCAGGGTATTGGCCAACATGCCAAACCCATCGTCTTTGGAAGTCCATCCTGGAATCAAGAACTGCTCAGGGCTCACCTCTTTCTTTCGGCGAAACATCTTGAGACCAACCCTGCTCGCTGCGCCAATTGTCTTGGGTAAACTTGTACCTCTCACTTTGCTCGTTTTAGATTGGTCACAGTGTTTGAACTACCGAAAGAAAATAGACACACACACCGAGACCAGTTCAGATTATACAAATGTTTATTACAAATTCAAAAGCTGATTTCACACTACAATATGCAAACCCTTCCCAACTATACTTATCAATGCTTGGACTGGTCCCAACTGCCGAAGCGAGTCAAAGACTGCACACTTGTAGTAGGTTGTCAGAACGCCGGTAGCAGCTTCTCCACCTCCCCTGACCGGGACGTTGGCTGGACTTCAGAAGTTCTTCTTCTTCTTGCTGAGAGATGTTGCCACCTCTCGGAAAGTCTCCTAACTTCAGCAGCGGGACCATGACTTATATTACCCAAAAACTGATAACCCAAGCACCTATTCCCAGCACAGCAAGAAAGATAAGCAAGCAAGCTAGCATGCTAGGCTTCTAACGAATAACATAATTTTCAGCTTATCACTTTGAATACAATGGTTTATTTTGCATCAAGGCTAGGCCTCTGACAGTCTGTGACCAAAACAAGCAGGAAGATTAAATGTTCTTGGTACACAGATGTCCTTTCGTCAGATAACTGCAGCTCTGGCCCCTTGGTGGAATTTTGCTTATCTCTGCTGATTCTAAAACACAAGCAGGTTCTCAGCCTTGCAGAACCCAAAGCTGCAAGTTTTTAAAAAAGGTTCTCAGCTCTACAGAACCAAGAGCTGGGAATTAAGAAAAAAATAGGTTAAAAATAGGTGTTAAAAAAATAGATTAGAATCTTCCATTACAGTCCTTTACCTCTGTCTCTTTTGGTTTTCTTGTTGGGTTGTTTATTTTATTTTGTTGGGTATTTTTGTTCTTCTTATTTTTATTAGAAGTGTCTTGGTGTTGGTCTTCTTCCTCTGGGTTGGTCATCTGTTGTTTCTTTGATTTCCTATTTTTATTCTCTTCCTTCTTGTTCTCGTTATTTTCTATGTTTTCCTGTTGAGAATCTTGGTGTTGTGTTGTACTTGTCTGTTTCAGCTGTGGAGATTTACTCCTCAGCTGGTCCCCCCTCCCGTCAGTGTTGTTTTTGTCTTGCGCATCCTCGCGCATGCGCGGTTGCGCACTTTTGTTTGGCTCCGTGAGCCATTTTTGTAGTCCCGAATTTGGGGCTTCCACTGACCTTAGGGAGCGGGCTTCTCTCTCCACGGCGGGCCTCCTCGTACCGGTAAGGCCTTCACCTTCCTCCTCCGACGTCCTTCCTTCTTCTTTTCTTCCCGTTGTTTTTGGTTTTTCTTTCTTCGCTGCCATTTTCTCCACCTTTCACTTTCACTTTGTTATGGTTTGTGCCTTTGTTTTTTCTCTATCTTTTTTTAACTTTTCTGGAGAGGGCTGGAGTTCCCCTACCGGCCACTACTCCATCACGTGACTCCTCCAACTGAATAATTACTTTTGAACAACAGTTTAACGACTGAGTTTCAACACAAAAGATGTCTAAGACTGAACTTTAAATTTGAAGCATTTCTTCAGAATTGTGCCTTAACTAATGGTTTAGGATCTGCCACACACACTCATTTGTGCATAGTGGGGTTAAGTAAGAAATGGTATATTATTAATAGTTATTATTAAAAATTATAATTTTGAAGATATAATTAACTTGGGGAATTTCTTTTACTGCTGGACTAGGTTGTAGCATCACTTAAACAGAGGGGAACCACTGAGCAGATATTATCGGTTGGCTGCAGTTCATTGACAGGAGGGGAAGAAATTGGAAAAAATGCAAATCCATCAGGCAGCAGTGAATCCTGCCCTTCTGTACACTTCAGAGACATGGGGCACTCACAGCAAGCACTCGAGAGGTACCATCTGTGTCATCACTAAAAAACCCTGAAATTTCACTGGTGTGATCAGCAAACGAATGTCAGTGTAATCTCTTAGGGCAACATCCAAACTTCAGTTGGTTCTGATTAATGCAGGCATCTCCAACTCTGAACTTCATCTTGGCAGATTACCAGGTGGACATAAGAAACCATTAAAATATGTTCTCAAAGACCATAAATCATACCCTTTCTTTTCTTTACCCTCTTCCTTTAAGACACTCTTTAAAATGAATTGGTTTTTTTTACCAAGTCCCATTTGACTCTTCTACTATCTCCTGACACGGTTCAAAGTGAAATCTTACACTCCTGTGAAATCAAGTTCAGATTATTTCATTGTTAAAAATATTAAAGAAAATCAAAGTGCTCATGGCGAGAGTTCGTCCAAGTTGAGGTATGAAGATTAGTTCTGGAGGAAGGTTCTGACATATTGGTGAAATTTTATTACGTCTTCAAACACAATGGGAAATAAAATCATATTTATCTTTCCGAGACAATATTAGTACAATTGGCCAAATGGTCTCTGCCTGTGACTATAAACTTTGTAAGTGGGAAGAGAGTTGGTCTGAGGTAGTTTTGGTTGTTTGAGATTACCAATGAAGCAGAAAATCCAGGACCACGTCAGCTCCTTTCCTTTTCCACTTAAGTCTCATTGAGATCCAAGAGGTCACACAGCAGAGTTGTGTACATATTTTGTGTGTGAATATAAATACACAGGAAAGACATAAAAAACATTGTCAAAGAACTGTTTCACAGACACACCTACATGAGATTTGCGTCCAATGGACAAATAGTGTAGGATTGTGGATGGTCAATGTGTTACAAATCAACCAGTCATTGGAACTGCTCTGAACTGGCATTGACAATAGCTGATTTAGTAAGGCTGAGAAGTTATAGCTTTAATAGCTGTATTGTTGCATGAGCCATTGGATTGAACAGTTGTCAGTAAGAAATGAAGGACTGATATTTATCCAGTGCCTCGTTATGACTCTCAGTGACACATCAGAGCACATAATTCAAAGTCTGTTTGAACTGTAAAAGGTCTTTTTCTTAGGGCAGCCCTTGGGATTGAGGATGACTAGCTACCACACAGGTTTTATGGATTCTGGGGTGACTGATAAGGTGTGTAAGGGACCAGAGACTCTTTTACAGATGGGACAAGACATGGTGGGTGAGGTGGCGCTCTTTCTGTCACTTCCCCATGGTTTCCGTGTTCTCCTGATGCATGGCAAATGTTCTTTCTCCACTTTGAGTGAATGGGCCAGCGATTCCTGGTCATCGGTGTTGAAATTCAAGTTTACTGTCATGTGTACCAAATTACAGCAAGAAAGTTAGTTTTGCGTGCAATCCAGCTAGTCAACCCATTTATAGTACAGCAATAAAAAAATACATTACAGAGTGCAGAGTTAGTGTGACATCAATTAGAACAGAGCAAAGGAAATGTCTTCCAAGTGTGAGGTTCAGTCTGATAACAGCTGTAAAGATCTTACATTTTTCAAGATTTTGAGGGCACTCTGGAATCTTTGATCTGCTGGTGCTTTAAAGACAAAGTTTTGTGGGATGTATCATCAGAGCTGGGGTGCTTCCTGTGTCTCTCTACAATGGGGATGTGGTGTGAAGGAAGATTGCTCAATTGTTTGGTGATCTGTGCTGAAAGCTGGTCTCAACAGTTGAAGGAGATGAGAGAATTGGCTTTATTATCTCACAGTAAGAAAAATAAGTCATTCAGGATTTGCACGAATGACTGCCACTGCAAGGCTCTCTCCAGCTTTACATTTTATCCTCAATAGATTGATATTCGTCCTAACAATAAAAATGATCAAGACAAGGAAATATGTCATGTGTACTCAGGAAAGATGTGAGATGTTCCTTAGAAAATGTTGGACACTTAAATAGACTGAATTGTGCTGGTTAAAGCTGTCAGTTCCCTTCAGCACTTCTCCTAACACATACAGGTAAGGCTCATACATCTGGGATTTGCTGAATGACAGGAGCTGTTATATCAGTGACTGGTCCATCCAATAGTGAAGACCTGTCACATCGGGAATTCCCAGAATCATGATGGGCAGTTTGCCTCTCGAATTCAATGCGAGTCTGGTTGGGTATTGAATCAAAGACCTGCTTATTCATTTCAATTGGGCTTTAATCAAACTATTTTCCATTAGTTTTTATGTATTGATTTATAAATAGAGCCACAGAACCTTACAGCAAAGAAACAGGCCCTTCAAGAGGAAGAGAAATTAAGAGCAGGGACGTGATGTTCAGGCTTTATAAGGCCCTGGTGAGACTTCACTCGGAGTATTATGAGAGGTTTTTGGCTCCTTGTTGAAGAAAGAATGTGCTGACATTGGAGAGGGTTCAAAGGGGGTTCACTAGGATGAATCCAGGAATGAAAGGGTTATCAGTGGTGGGATGACAGGTAGATAGGGAAAAATTGCAGCCTTTGGGATGAGTTGCAATGCAACAGAAACATGGAATTTTAAAAAAGCAACAAATACAGGGCTAAAGGTTTTATATTTGAATACAAGGATAACATTGTAGTACTGCCACAGATTAGCAGGTATGATATTTTGGCCATCATGGGGTCGAAGTTAAAGGATGGATATGATTAGGAGCTGAATGTCCAAGGATACACAATATATTGAGAGGATAAGCATGTAAGCAAAGGGGATAGCTTGGCTCTGTCAGTAAGGAATACATTAAATCATTAGAAAGAGGTGACATAGAATTAGAAGAATAGGATCATTATGGGTTAAGTTAAGAAAGGGCAAGGGTAATCGGACACTGCTGGCAGTTACATACAGACCTCCAAACAGTAGTCGAAATGTGAACAACAAATTACAACAAATATCAAAGGTGCATTAGAAGGGTAGTCATGGGGGATTTTAACACGCAGGTAAATTGGGAAAACTAGTTTGTGACTGGATCTCAAGAGAGAGAATTTGTAGAAAGCCTATAACATGGATTTTTAGAGCAACGAGTTGATGAGCCCAATAGGGGATCAGATGTTCTGAATTGGGAGTTGTGTAATGTACTGGGGGTGATCAGAGAGCTTAGGCTAAAAGTGCCATTAGGGGGCAGTGATCACAACATGATTGAGTTCAATTTTAGATTTCACAGGGAGAATCTAAGGTCAGAAGTGTCATATGTCAGAGGAGTAAAGGGAATTACGGTGGTATGAGAGAGGAACTGGCCAAAGTAGATTGGAAGGGGGCACTATTAGGGAGGATGCCAGAGCAACAATGGATGGAGTTTTTGCAAGAAATGAGGAAGATGCAGGATAAGTACATAGCCAAACAGAGGAAATATTCAAATAGAAAATGTCTCACCTGTACTTGACAAGGAAAGTCAAAGCCAACATAAAAGAAAGAGAGGGTATAAATAAAAGCAAAAATTAGTGGGAAGATAGAGGATTAGTAAGTTTTTTTCAATATTTTTATTAACATTGAAATTTCACATCCAAAAATACAGAACACATACAGATAGATGTTAAAAGTCAAAAGGATACATTACACAAATCTTATAATTTCATCCAAGGTACCCCACATTTTAATCAAACAGATTATATTGTATTGATATTTTATTACTAAAGAGGAAAATCTAAACCCACTGACAAGAAAGAAGCTGTTTGGCTGGGGAAAAAAGAAAAGAAAGAATTCTTAGAATGATAAATTACCTCATTAGACAACATTTCTCCCTTCATAACAAATCAAAGATTATAAAAGTAATTCAAAAAGGGTCCCCACAATGTTTGAACATTTGAATTCAAATCGGAAATTGAGCATCTAATCTTCTCTAAGTTTAAACACGATGATGTCACACAGCCATTGAACATGATTAGACGGGATAACATCCCTGCATCTGAGCAACACCACCCTCCTAAACATAAGAGAAATAAAAGCTAATACATGCAGCTCAGATGCCATTATAGTTATGTGGGAAGTTCTAAAAAATTTGCAGGAGGCAACTAAAAACTCATAAGGAGAGAAAAAATGAAATATGAAAGTAGGCTAGCAAATAATATCAAAGAGAATGCAAAAAGCTTCTTGAAGAACATAAAAAGAGAAATGAGAGTAGATAGAGGACCACTAGGAAATGACACTGGAGAAATAACAATGGGAGACAAAGAGATGGCAGAGGAGTTAAATGAGTATTTTGCATCAGTTTTCAATGTGGAAAAATTAGCAGTGTGCTGAATGTCCAAGAGTATCAGGGAATAGAAGTGAGTGCATTTACTTTTTCAAGGGAGAAGGAGCTCAGAAAGCTGCATGATCTAAGAGTAGTTAAGACTCCCAGTTCAGATGAATTGCACCCTCGAGTTCCAAAAGATGCACTGTAGAGATTATGAAGGCATTGGTAATGATCTTTCAGAAATCAATTGATTCTGGTATGGTCCCGGAGGACTAGAAAATTGCAAATATCACCCCACTATTCAAGAAGGGAGGGAGGCAGCAGAAAGAAAATTATAGACCAGTTCATCTGATGTTGGTGGTTGGGAAGATGCTGCCACTTATCAAGGATGAGGTTACGAGTACTTGGAGGCACATGACAAGAGGGGCCAAAGCCAATATGGTTTCGTTAAGGGAAAATCTTGCCTGACAAACCTATTTGAATTCTTTGATGAAGTGACAAGTCGGCTAGATAAAAGAGATACGGTAGATGTTACGTATTTCTATTTTCAGAGGGCCTTTGACAAGGTACCACATATGAGGCTACTTAAGATAAGAGCCCATGGTAATAATAGGAAATATACTTGCATACATTGAGCATTGGCTGATTGGCAGGCGCCTGAACAAAATGGTAGGGGGGAGGGCCAGATGGAGGTGCACAGTCCCAAATGCAGGAGGTAATAGGTAGATAAGGGAAAGAGGGCACACCAGCAAACAGGGGGAGGGCTCCTCCCCTTGCCCCACTTCCCCACCATTTCATTCGGACACCTGCCAATAGTTTTTCATAACTTGATGAAGGGCTCCAGCCCAAAATGTTAGCTATGTATCTTTATCTTTGCTACATAAAGTACACTGTTTGACCAGCTAAGTTTTTCCTGCTTTGTGTTTTTAATTCAACCAATGTCTACCGACTTTTGTTTTTCCTAGTGGTGTTCCACAGACGATGGTGTTACCATGCTTCTTTTGATGTTGTATATCATTGATGTAGATTATAGAATGAATGGCTTTCTGGCCAAGTTGATACAAAGATAGGTGGAGGAGCAGTTAGTGTTGAGCAAACAGAGAGGCTGCAAAAGGATTTGGACAGATTAGGAGAATGGTCAGAAAAGTGGCAAATGAAATGGAACGTTGGAAAATGTACAGTCATGCATTTTGGTGGAAGAAATAAACTTGGAAGATTTAATTACTAAAGAAACAGGAATCAGTCCTGTCATAAATGGGCATCTTTTTTCTGCAACTATGCCTCCTACTCCTAGTCTTACATGCCTCCATGAGTGGTGGAGTTGGGGTCGATACATCCTCTCAGGACTCAAGAAATACAAGAGACTGCAGATTCTGGAATCTCGAGGCAAAACCAAACTATTGGAGGAACTAAACTGCTTAAGCAGCATCTGTAAAGGCAAAAGGATGGTCAACTATGTGGGCCATGACCCTGCATCGTAGCTGAGAGCATGGAGGGAAGAAAGTCATTTTGAAGAGGAGAAAGGGAGAGCTAAGGCTGGTCAGCGATAGGTAGATCAGATGAGGAAGGCGATAGATGAGAGGGTGGTGGATGAGATGATTGGAACAGATAGGAAAAAAAAATAAAAACAGACAGATTCAGCTGGGTGGGAAAATTCTGCAACCAGAAAGGGGAGGATGATAGGTGTATGGAAGTGGATGAATGGGGATAACAAGGGAAAGCCAGGGAGTGGAAACCCAAGTGAAACAGAGTTGATATTTCAGATCCAAGGCCTTTGCAATAGGACAAAATTCCACCTGCCTTCTTATTTGCTTGCTCTACCTGCATGCTGTCTTGCTGTCTTTTATGTACTGGGACCTCCAGATTCCATTGCACCATTTTGCAATTTCACCCTATTTAAATAATACTTTGTTTTTTCATACTTCCAAAATGGATAAGCTTAAATTTTCCCATGTTGTACTCCCCCTGCCACACTCTTGCCGCTCACTTTACCTGTCTATGTCTCTTTGCAGGTTCCGAGTTCCTCTAACAACTTGCGAACACACCCGTTTTGGTATCAGCAGTAAATGTTGCTGTACTCTCCCTAGTTCCTTCACCAAGACATCAATATGGAGGTTTTGATCTGGAGCTAGGGTCGCCAATGGATCAAACAGGGGCCTTTGTAGCTGCAGATGCTGCAGGAGCGTAGGAGGTGAATCCTCGGACACTCAATGTCACTAAAGGGATTCTCTTTTGTTTCTCTTTCTCTTACTGCAAGGGGTGCCAGGCATTACTAATGGTCACTCTTTTTCTGCCTTACAGAGGCAAAAGAAAATGTTGCATATTACATTTTTTGCCTTATTACATGACAATTTAAAAAAATTCAAATCTTATTGAGACCTCTACTCCCTGTGACACCCATTTGTTACAGATGCCAAACAAAAAAATGATCAATTAATCCTGATTCTTTTATTTCTAAACCACGGCAGGATAGAACTCCAACTTCGCACACGTATGCAGTAAACTTTCAAGTGGCACCATATCAAATGCCTTTGGTAAATCCAAAAATACTATTACTTTTAACACCACTTTATCCACCGTCTACTACATCCTCAAAGGGTGCTTGAAAATTTGTCAAACATGATTTCCCTTTTATAAAGCCATGTTAATTCCACTTGATTGTCTTGTGATTTTCTAAATGCCCTGCCATTACTTTCCATGGATATTGTTAGGCTAAACAACAAAGAGGTTCCTGCTTCCCACCTTCCTCATTTCCTGTTCTTTTTCTCGGGGATCGAGTAAGGTCTACAGCCACATTGGTTTTGAGACCAATGAGGGAACTCCATGGGTGGGATGGGGGTGGAGACTGGCAGAGCCCATTCCTTCTGTTTCAAATGTTTCTTCTCCAACTTGAGTGTTCATGGGCTGAAGAGTCCGCGAGGATGTTACATTTCTTCAAGGAGACTTTGAGGACATTCTCAATCATCTGTGCCCTGAGATTCTTCCCACTGGAGCCTAAGAACAGAGTGTTTCAGAAGAATGGCTTGTTCAATGTAGCCTGATCCTGGCAAGAGGGCACAGATGTTGGCTTGCTTGTCCTTCCAGTACATGGGTCATTGTGGTTTTCCAAATATCTGGGACCTCTCCAGAATCCACACAACCTTTCTGCAGCCAGTTCCTTTAAGAACCTCGTATCCAACTCCACTCTTTAAATGGTTGCATTAATTCATATTCAGGTAAGACCTGAATGACTGGCGCTTCTATTTCATAACATCAGAGAATGCTTCAGCATACAATGGAAGACTATTGATGGAGTGGAAACGTGGTGACCAATCTGGGCACAAGAAGATCCCACAAAAGGCAACGTGGAAAGTATACAGGTTAAAAATAGGGGCGGTACATTGCAATCTGTCACGACTGCGTTATCTGCCTGCCATTGTTTACTGAATCAACCTCAGAATCTTGAAAATCGCTTCCTACGACAACGCCGCCAGCCAGAATGGCTCAGAATCTACACGGCGGAATTATGTCGCAAATGAAAAATTCCTGGGTAGGAATACTATTCGCGAGTCGATGATGAGTAATTCATGGTACTGAACTTTCCAGCTCTGGCAGCGCAGGACAGCAGCTCCATAAAAGGGAGAGGCAAGGATGGGAAGCTGATTGCAGAGCTTCTCCGACTCATTCATAAATGAACCAGTGACTGGGGAGTGCGGCGGCTTGAATGACACACTGTCGTTGTAAATGCTCCTCCCTCTCCTGCAGGCTTGGAAATATATAATATTTAAAGGCCATAATCACACTTCCGACGGACGTGTGGTTAAAGTGGCGATTTGAGTGCAGAGCAGCTCGCTGACGTGCTGTGTCGGTCTGTGTGTGAGAGACACACGCTCTCTGCCCTGGCTCCCTGCATGGTGTCCGCACACGCCAGCGCTCCCCATTAGAATAATGCCACTTTAATCTCACACGCACAAACCATGGCTACCAAAGAAGAGATGTACAGTAAAGTTGTACCCAGAAAGAATCGCCAGAACCGGCCTCTGACCGTCAAACATGGGTCAACTCTCGAGATCTTTTTATCAATGGGCTTCCCTAAGGCCAGGGCGTAAGTTGGACGAGTTTTATTTTAAATGTATTTTCTCTCTGCCTGTCTTTGTTTCGCATTTGCTCCGCTATCACTGCATCCAAATGGCGCTGAATGCTTTTGAGCGTAACATTTATTTCTGGAGTTGTCACATGGCCTTTGGGTTTAAAGCCTAGAGATTTAAAATGCTTGAACCTCGAGGAGAAATGACAGCTGAACGTTTCGTGGTCGCTTCCTTCCCACCCATTTTCGCATTGTTTTTTAAAACAAGGTTGAAGTCGGCAACAGCTCCTCTCTCTCTCTCCACACACACGCAATAATAATGCCAAACTCTGGCCTGTAGGTAGGAAGAGGGGAGTTTGTCCCGGGTAGTTTCAGAGGGGGTGGACGGAGCTACGTTATGGTTTCAGTGTTAGGTCTCTTTGAGCCCGGAGATTGGTTTGGGAACGTTGGTTGTGACCCTGGGGCGCTGTATCATTTCAATCAGCTGTTTAGACCCGGGCATCTGTTTCCCCTCTTCACCACCCCCCCTCTCTTTTTCCCGGTTATTTGAGTGCAGTTAATTGTTTTTAATCAAGTAATAGGTGTTGATGTCTTCGCCCCGCCCCAAAATGGTCACGTGAGGTTTTATTCACAATGTAGCGAGCTCCATCTGCAACGAGTACAAAATGAATGGGAATTGCCGTGGTTCGTCCACGAATTCGAACGGCACCAACGTCAGTCACCCTGCTTCTTTCCACCTCAAGACAGCTTTGAAACTAGGTGAATGCACCAAATCTTTGTTCCCAACTCGTGCATGAATCTTGTTGGGACTTTTTTTTTAAAGTTCTTCCATTGTAAAATAATGTAACCAGTTCTATCGGTTACAGTTTTATCAGTGTCACCGGTTATTAATGCAAATTTTATTAAACAGCTTTACTTAAATTTCGAAGAAGTCCATCTCATTTCATTCGAGCCCTGTCTTCCCCCCAAAAAAACTACATTTAATTAGTTCCTGGAGTTGTCACGGCTTTCAGAATGAAGAAACATTTTTAGTAGATCGTGGTTATATCCACCAGAGAACCATGGGGGTGACTAAATGACTTCCGGGGGTTGGGGAAGAAAGAGAACAGTAACTAAGAGGGGACAGATTTCGGATGACTGGCAAAACAAGCAGTGGAAAATCGGGGAGATTTTCATACAGAAGTGATTATTTTTAAAAAGTGCTTTTGCGGTGCCTCTTTCAACCTTTGGATATAGGTGAACCCTGAAGTTCTTTTTATCCATAGCCTCTGTTGTAATGTAGCAAAATTGGTAGCTTATATTTGCACAAGCTTGCACAAACGGCCATGTGAAACGAGCAGACACCTTATTTGCAAGGGCGAAGGAGGGAGACTCGGTTGTAAAACTTTCTCAGGTGAAATGGAACATAAGTCACAGAAGTCGCAGTAGGTCATTTGTCTGCTGATGCCTGACCAACCAACCCTTCAGTAAGATCATGGCTAATCTTTTACCTCGGTATCACTTTCCAGCACTAACCCCGTTAATTCCCTCCATTCCCTGAATATCGAAAAAGAAGAATGCATGGGGACCGAGCACACGAACAATTTCACACAGCCCCCAGGGTTGTAATGTTTGGTAAAATCATTTTGATTTTATTATGTGGTTCATTTCGTTTCAGTTACTTGTGCATAAGATTTGGCTCTACCTTTCCATTGATGCTGTTTTTCATGAGTAAACTAAATACATCAGCGAAAAAAATCCCAGCATTCATAACCTTGGATTTTCATAACTCGTGATTTCTTTTGAACGCTTGCTGAATTATGGGAGTTGTTTGTGGCCAGATGCCAACTTCAGATTAGCATGTTATCGCCAGAGAATTATCTTGTTTTACTTTAAAATTGTGTATTCTTATTGCATTGGCACCACCGTAACCGGAATCGTGAAGGTTCATTCCAAAAGTTTCTAGTATGCCCTGACATTCTGGCACCCTTTAATCTTTAGCGGACAATGAATTGCTGGAGGAACTCAGCAGGTCAGACAGAATCCAGGGATAGAAATGGTCAGTCAATGTTTTGGGTCTGAACCCTAAGATAGAATTGGTAAAGTGAAGAAGCATATAGAGAGAGAAACCATTAAGAAGGAGTGGGGGGGGGGGGGGGGGGAATGAAATGTTAGAGAAAATAAAGGAAGTACAGGAGTAGGTTCAAAAGAGAAGGAAACAGTGGGACCAGATGAGGGTGGGAGTTAACTAAAATTAGAAAAATCTAATGCTGTCATTCTTCAAGTTTATGTTTGGCCTCACTGTGACACTTTCTGATTCTTTGCTGAGCAGAATTCCCCAGTTAAACTTCACACCAGGGTGTGCCTCTTGTTTCACTGTAGTGAGTTCCTGACCATTGATTGCCTTTGTACTTCCACTAGCACCTCTGCTCCACTTGATTTAAAAAAAAAACTGAGGTGTGGTCTCTGCCAACCTGGGAAAAATCATAGGGTATACACACTGTAGTTAAATAGATAGTGCTCTGAGTCACTTGAGTTTGTTTAAATTCTGGAGACATGAGAACATGATCTTGGTTGACTCGTGCAGTACGAAGGGAGTGCAACACTGCCATGGTTACCATCTTCCTGCTGTGTTTTTTTTCTGCTGAGGAGATAAGCATTTATTTTTAATCCACCTGTGTCTTTTTTTTGAGGTAGTGTAATCTGGGATCTTGTCCAAAATTTGTATATTGGCCAAAATTATTAAACCAGATCTGACTAATAACACATTGGTGCTTGTATGATGTTGTTCCATGCAAATTCACTTTCAGCTTCAGCAATTCGAATTTAAAAACACTTTACCGGCTGATGGGTGTTTTGGGACTTGGTCAGGAAGTGCATGACATGAATGCAATCTCTGCCTTTTACTGTTTAAGAGAGATGTGTGATCATTTGGCTAAATGGCTCAAAAGACTGTTGTAGGAGTTGCACTTAAAGCTAGTGCCTTCCTGCAGTAGAGTTAATGCATCATTTTAAACTGCTCCCAGTGCTCCATATGTCCTGTTCTACCTCATCGCAGTATTGAACAGTTCAGGATTTTACTTTCCATATGACAGCTCAAGGTTATCAGGATTAAAATCTGTAGTTGTGCTTTGCTGGGTACTTCCCTCGAATCAAGAAGCTTGCATTTCATAGACAGCGTCATTTTAAAGCCTCTGAGATCCCAACAGCATTACTGCTGTTTCTCTGAGATTCTTAATACATCCTCTGGTAATAGAACTTTCTGGTAGTTGATTGCAGATTAATTGCAACAAATGTACCTCTGCCTTGTTTAATCTTGCAATGTGAATGTCATCAAGTTTCCACAATGCTTTTTCCTTGGTCCATGAACCAAAATCAAATATAGTCAACCCAGTAATTTTTTTTTAAGAAAGCATATTTAAGAAATAGAGGGCATTTGCATTTATTAGGATAAATCAGAAATAAAACTGCAGGATGTTGGAAATGAATGCTAGGCCAACCCACCATCCATTACATCAGGGTTTCCCAACCAGGGGTGCGAGATTAAGTTTTTAAAAATAAATCCATACTCCTTCAATTTGGATAATATGTCGGATGATGAAGAGCTGAAGGAAGATCTTATTGAACTGCGCACAAATCGTGCTTTTGAAATGCAGTTTGAAAGCAAAACTTTGGAACAATATTGTTGTTCGACAACGGACATGTTTCCAAGACTGTGAGAAAGCACGAACTGTGCTCATCCCATTTGCGAAGACGTACTTATGCGAGTCTGGATTTAGTGCCCTTTTGTCAATCAGGACAAAGTCTAGAAATCGGTTGGGTGCACAGGGAGGCATGCGGATTGCTCTCAGCAACAAAGTGCCACGTTTTGAAAAACTCAAGCAATTATCAGGGACAAAAGAGTCATTAAGTTGGCTTATGAACATTTGAACATTAGTTCTTTCATGTTTTTAAAGAAATTTCATGAAAATTTAATTTTTTTGTAGGGCTTATGCAACATTTAATTTGTTGTAATTTTTTTCCATATGTTTTATTTTTGTTTATATATTATTAAAAAATGATTATACAAATTTGTTTTGGTCACCTTCACCTTTATTCTAAAATAAATTATTACTTTAAGGGGTACGGGGCATAAAAAAGGTTAGGAACCACTACACTACATGAATAAGTTGCTCATTTTATAAAACATTATGTAATCAAGAATTGTTCCTTCTGTTGAAATCTTTCTTCCTTAGCACTTTGACCATTTTTCACCACATTCCCAAAATATCCAGACTTGATGCTATTGAAACTCTCATAGTTATCCCATCACTTAATCCAGTACTAAGATGAATTGAAAAATAACTCTATTTCCTGTCTTGTGGTCTTTTGGACATAGGAGCAGAAATAGGCTATTCAGCTCACTGAGTCTGCCCCACCATTCAATCATGAGCTGATCCATCTTTTCCACTCAGTCTGACTGCCTGGCCTTTGATGTCCTGGCCAATCAAGAACCTATCATACCTTGATGAAGGGCTAAAACCCAAAATGTTGGCTATGTATCTTTATCTTTGCTATATAAAGTACACTGACCTGCTGAGTTTCTCCAGTATTGTGTTTCTACTTTAAATAAACCTAATCACTTGGTCTCCACAACCACCTGTGGCAAAACATTTCACCGATTTCCCCAATTTCTGGCAAAATAAATACCTCTGCAGCTCTTTTCTGTGGACACCCTTCAACCCAGAAGTTGTATCCTTGTGGTCAACTCTCCCACCGTGGGAAACAGCTTTTCAACATCTACTCTGTCCATGCTTTTCAACAATAGAAATGTTTCAATGAGATCCCTTCATTTTTGTAAGTTCTAATGAATACAGGGCAAGAGCCTTCAAATGTTCCTCTAATGGAAACTCTTTCATTCATTCTCAGTACCATGTTTGTGAATATGAACAGAAAGCATCGTTTCATGGAGAGATCATCTTCAGTTGCAGTAAATTGTTTCTCATGCTGATTATTCTAAAAGGTAGTGAATAAATTGTCTATTGTGAGGGGAGGAGACATGTCTGCTTATGTGAAATTTTATGAAGTTGTTTTAAATGGGAAGAGATGGTACACAATGGGTCACAGGACGGGGAAATCCTGTTTCCAAGGCTCTGACATCAGAGAAAGTCTGCACTTCCCAGTTTCAAAACAACAGGTTGAAAATATTATTAAAATAAAACACTTTGAAACTGACAGCGTAATGCCCCATCTCATCAAGTGCGGTAACTCTTATCCATGCTTTTCCTTTCCCTTTTGGTCATTTTTCTCCAGCTTGGCTATCCAAACCTTTGCTCCTCTAACTTGCACTGTATCTGTTCACCCATGAACTTGATGCTTGATAACTTAATTGGTTAAAAGTAAGGCACCACTTCTATTTTAAAATTCTCATCATTTTTTCAAAACTGTTAATAGTTTCTCCTTTTTGATCTTAATCACCTTTCTGCGTTCTCTTGCTCATTGCTAATCAGTGCATCATTACCGCCTAAGCTCTGGAATTCTCTCCTCAAACTTCCCTGTTGATCCTGAGCTGCATCTTAAAAGGAGGAACCACACATTGACCAACTTCCTTAAAATCTAAAAATAAATATGCAGGTGTTAGAAATCTGAAATCAAATACAAGGTTTTAGAAGCACACAGCAGGTCAGACAGGAGATGAGAAAAGAGAAGCTGAGTTAATATTGATTTGATTTTAGTGTCTCATTTTTGACAACCACACTTGGAAAGCCATTGGGGTGGTTTTCTTTATTATCGGCAATACATTGTTGGTGAGAATGAAGAGGAAATGCTTTTAGTATAAACAAATGCTGGAGAAACTCAGCAGGTCAAGCAGTGTACTTTTTATTACAAAAATGATACATAACCAACATTTCAGGCTCGAGCCCTTCGTATCAAGGTATGAGCAAAATGTAGGCAAGCGCTGGAACAAAGTGGTGGGGTAAGGGAAGGGGCAAGAAGAGGAGCTCAGTCCCACAGGCAGGAGGTAATGGGTGGTAAGGGAGGAAGGGCACAACAGCAAATGGGGGAATTGCTGGTTCTGTGGATGGAGTGGGAAGGAGGTGGAGAGCTAGAGGAAAGAAGACGGAGGGTTTTACTCGAGGTTTTTAATTAACTTTTTAAAAATTGTATTTTTATTGATATAATTATAGCTAATTGCCTTGAGTAAAATAGAGAGGAAGATGTGACCATTCTCTTGGTAAGAATTAATCTAGCTGACTAATAGACTGTGCTATCTGCTATATTTTTATACTGTTGATCCCAGAGTTTAAAAAGTAACCATGATGTCATAGCTTCTGAAAATGAAAAGCCTCCATTCAGTGAGCAATGTTTCAAACTATTAGTTAATTCATCTTGTGGGTTTAATATTACAAACTGATAGTTCACAGATGTATTAGAGGAAGACGTTTATGTTAAAACATAGCAGACATTACAAAATGTTATAATGCCAGGCTCATCTCTCTGTTTCTTGGCAATCCCCAGTCTGACATCTTGTTTTGAAACCTTTGGTTCTTCTTTTAGTATTCAATGTCCTATGACTCCAGCACTGATGATTACACTTCCACCTGTCAAGGCCTATGGATAGTAAGCAGTTAAGTCTAGATCCAAATCAAAATGGCTCCCCATCAGAATCACTACTAAATTGGCAACTTTCTTTACACTCTTGCTTAAACTGGTGTGTAGGCAGAATTTTCTGTAAGTTCTTGTTCTCGTATCCTTCCATGTAAGTATATGCTACCCTCATCTGTTGCTAACTTTGTCCTTCCTCAAGAAAGGAATGGGTTGCAGAAAGCAAACATTTGTGACATTGCTCTGCAGTCATCTTCACTCTTTGCCTTGTGTAACATGCACTTGTGGTATAACCTTGTAACCCCAATGTACACTGAAAGAGTCCTATCTATTACCCCTGCCCTTGCCACATGGATTAAAGGTACCCTCGGTACAATTTCAAAGTGCTGGAGTGTAATCGACGATGTTCTGGCCAAAACCTATTCTCCATTCTGCACAACTAAAAACTGATCCTCTGGTTTTTACCATTGCTCTGTTGGTGGGATCTTAGTGCAGATGTTTGCTGTTATATTTGCATTTGGTGACTCTATTTCAAATGCGTTGGTCAAAAAGTTGTTTGAGAATGTGCAAAGCAAAACATGTTTGTTAAATGCAAATTGTAACTGTAACTTGAACAACTATTTTGCTACCCATAAGAACACCTTCATTGTGCTGTGTAGCTTTACATGGCACCATACAAATGCAAATCTGCTGCTTTAAAAATGAAACATCGAAAACTTGTTTGTTCAATGTAAATGTTGCACTCTGGATATTGCGTACATTGGATTTTTTTTTAAATTGTTGGCTCAGCTTTTGTGTATGTAACAATGAAAAGGGAAGGAAAACATTTACACAGCAGTGAGACAAGCTAAGGCAGGAAGAACTAAAATGTTACATTTAGAATGGTTGCCACTAGCAAAAACGGAATACATTCCTATGCAGTTATTCAATCTATTGCCTAAATGTTAATTGATATCAAAGATTTTCCATCAATGGAACAAAATAAAAAGTGAAAGACCAAAAAAACTTGCATTTGAAGGGAGAGTACCCGTCTATGAGGATTTTGTATGCTCTCCTAAAATTGTGTGGGTGCTCCTGTTTCCTCCCACATCCCAAAGATGTGCTTGTAGGTTAATTGGCTACTGTAAATATTTTTGCCTAACTAAGTGGCAGATAAATAAAAGACGTTTATTGGTACATAAGATGGTTTATGTTAGAGGGGTCACAGGAGATGGGTGGATCTGAGAGTTAGTATGGCTCAATGGGCTGAATGTCTGTCTCCTGGTTTAAGTAAGTGGCTTGTTCTATTGTTCCTTGAACATTTTTGAAAGTTGTTCAAATTTGGAGATGAGGTAAAGAACTTAAATTTGATTGAATGCCAAATGGCTTGACAAAAATGAGGAGATTAAAATTGGGGAAAAACATTATTGATTTTGATTCCTAAACATTTACTTTATAATTTGAAGCAAATGAAATACCCAGATGCTGAATGTTTGGTTGGCAAAATGTTGATTCTTAGTTTTCAAGAATTAAAAATTGCCCTTTAGGATATTAGGACCAAAAACTGGGTGCGAGATAACAAGACCACTTGGCTGGTACATGATCAGTATAATGAACATAATTTCAGTTTGCTATATTCATAATTTTTTTAAAAAAAATGGTGGGTGGTTTGTGACATGGTGAGAAATCTCCTTCATTCCCAGTACCCCTCCCCTTCGCTTCACCTCTGGTGGTGGATTCCATGTCTTACTCTGGAAAGAGGAGCTTTACACTAAGGTTTGTAGACTGTTTTGCTTTCTGGATTCACACTCTAAGATGGATTGAAACAATCAAATTTAATTCAGTGATTTATTTCTTTTGACAAACTCCCAATATATTTCTGCTTTTCGCTTGACCTCCATTATCAGTCATGCAGGACCTCGAGGAATGTTTGTGACTATTTTCAGACAATCCCGACTGGAAAGTAAATGCATGGACTTGTGATGCCTCCTTCAATGGAGTGCAATATCCATCCATGTGTTTGAAATAGTCACAGGAGAGGACAGCTGGTTGCTAGAGAAGATCATTTTTTTTGGTTCAGAGATGTTATGAAAAAGCCAAGAGGATTATTTTGGGGCTTTCAAAATAGATATAGATATAGGGTGGCACGGTTGGAGTAGCAGTTAGCTCAGTGCTTTTGCAGCACCAGTGATCGGGACTGTACTGGGGCTGTATGTTCTCCCTCTGTCTTCATTGGTTTTCCCCAGGGGCTCCAGTTTCCTCCCACCATTTGAAATATACTGGGGGTGTAGATTGATGGGGTTTAAATTGGGTGGCACAGACTCATGGGCTGAAATGACCGTGTCTAAATTTAAAAAAAATATAGATAGATTTCTCAAATCCGGATATGAATACATAAGAGAATTGATGTCCCGTTATCTTTGGTTTCTTTTGATTTTATTTTGTGGAAAACTTGATAATATATAATCTTGGCTGGTTACCTTTTTACTGCCTTGCTCCCACCCACCTATCTTGTTAGTTCAGGATAAATGTGGCTGATCCAACTTCCTTAAAAATCCATTGAGCTGATTTCAGGCTCTGTGCTGTGCATCCTGTTTGCATTGTGGCTCAGAATTCTCCCTCCATTCTTCTTTTGCTGTGTTCTTCTGAATTCTTGCTATGCCTGCTGTGAGAACATGAATATAAGCCTGAAAAATGGAACAAAAACTTAACACAAACTTCCTACCTCCTGGAAAACCTAACAATAGCAATTGTGTTATTCTGTTTAGGAGCCCAGACTTCCAAATTGCATTGATGAATTTGGGGATGTAGATACTTGCTTTGTTTACTTTTTAAAAAAATTTAATACAGATAATTAGTGAAAAATTCTGGGGAGAAAAATATTTTATTTTGGTAAGTAACTTGTAATGCTTGAATTTCAATTCATCAAACAGAATTAAATTGAGGAGTATTTGACACCTGTGTAACTTCTTTACCATTGGATTTGCAGAGCACAACACATTTCTGCAATAGTTTTCTAGTATGTTGTCCTTTTCTCTTGTGATGTGACCAATTACATCAGGATTCAGGTATCTGTTTCTATTGAACATTGCCAAGATATTTCCAATTGTAGAAAAACCTAGGTCCGAAAGGAATGCTTTGCTTCAGTATTCACACAAGAAAAGGAACTAGAACAGGCTTATGTGTTGAGATTAATGAAGAGGAAGTGTTGGATCTTCAATAAAGTTATCAAGCATCAAGTTCATGGGTGAACAGATACAGTGCAAGTTAGATAGTCCCTGGGGCTGGATATGATATACCACAGGTTGCTGTGGGAAGAGATAGCTGAGGCTATTACAATGATCTTTGAGCCCTCCTTGGCCACATGTGAGATGCTGGAGGATTGGAGAATGGCAAATGTAGTCCCCTTGTTTTAGAAAAGGTAATATGGAGAATCCTGGGAATTAAAAGACTGGAGAGTCTTAGATCAGTGGTGTGCAAACTTTTGGAGAGGATTCTTAAGGATAGAATCTACGAGCACTTGGAGAAGTCCAGTCTACTCAAGGGTAGTTAGTATGGCTTTGTGAAAGGAAGGTCATGCTTCACGGGCCTAATTGAGTTTTTTTGAGGAGGTAACAAAAGAAATTGATAAGGGTTGGATGGTAGGTGTGCTACATTGATTTTAGTAAGGCATTTGACAATGAGAGACTGTTCAAAAAGCATGACATCCATGGAACTTTGGCTGTGTGGATATAAATTGTCTTGCATGGAGAAAGCAGAGTATAGTAATGGAAGAAAAGTATTCTACCTGGAGGTCAGTGATTAATGGAGTTCTGCAAGGATCTTTTCTGGGATCCCTGCTCTTTATAAAGGACCTAGATGAAAAGGCGAAAGGATGGGTCAGTCAATTTGCATATGATACAAAGGTTGGAGGAGTTGTGGATGGTGCTGAAGGTTGTCATAGGTTAAAAAAGGATTTAGACTGGATGCAAAGTTGGGTGAAAAAGTAGCAGTTGGAGTTCAATCCAGATAAGTATGTGGTGATGCATTTCAGAAGGACTAACCAGAAGGCTGAGTACAGGGTTAATGGCTGGTTAATAAAGAGTGTGGATGAACAGAGGGACCTTGGCATCCAAATCTGTACATTCCTCAAAATTACCTCACAGATTGATGGGATAGTTAAGAAGGCCTATGGGATATTGATCTTCATTAATAGGGGGGTTGAGTTCAAGAGTCAAGAGGTCGTGTTGCTCTCTACAAATCTCTGGTGAGACCACACTTAAGAGTATTGTATTCATTTCTGGTCACCTCATTACTGGAAGGATGTGGAAGCTATGTAGAGGCTGTAGAGGAGATTTGCCAGGATGTTGCCTGGATTGGGAAACCAGTGTTGTGAGGCAAAATTGACAGAGCGGAGTCTTTTCTCTTTGGAGTGTAGAAGGACGAGAGGAGTCTTAATAGAGGTCTACATGATTATGAGAGGCATAGGATTCTACTAAATAGAATAATACCTAGTGTCGCCGAGAATATTCTCCCAGAATCACAGTGCGGCTTTCGCGCAAACAGAGGAACCACTGACATGGTCTTTGCCCTCAGACAGCTCCAAGAAAAGTGCAGAGAACAAAACAAAGGACTCTACATCACCTTTGTTGACCTCACCAAAGCCTTCGACACCGTGAGCAGGAAAGGGCTTTGGCAAATACTAGAGCGCATCGGATGTCCCCCAAAGTTCCTCAACATGATTATCCAACTGCACGAAAACCAACAAGGTCGGGTCAGATACAGCAATGAGCTCTCTGAACCCTTCTCCATTAACAATGGCGTGAAGCAAGGCTGTGTTCTCGCACCAACCCTCTTTTCAATCTTCTTCAGCATGATGCTGAACCAAGCCATGAAAGACCCCAACAATGAAGACGCTGTTTACATCCGGTACCGCACGGATGGCAGTCTCTTCAATCTGAGGCGCCTGCAAGCTCACACCAAGACACAAGAGAAACTTGTCCGTGAACTACTCTTTGCAGATGATGCCGCTTTAGTTGCCCATTCAGAGCCAGCTCTTCAGCGCTTGACGACCTGCTTTGCGGAAACTGCCAAAATGTTTGGCCTGGAAGTCAGCCTGAAGAAAACTGAGGTCCTCCATCAGCCAGCTCCCCACCATGACTACCAGCCCCCCCACATCTCCATCGGGCACACAAAACTCAAAACGGTCAACCAGTTTACCTATCTCGGCTGCACCATTTCATCAGATGCAAGAATCGACAATGAGATAGACAACAGACTCGCCAAGGCAAATAGCGCCTTTGGAAGACTACACAAAAGAGTCTGGAAAAACAACCAACTGAAAAACCTCACAAAGATAAGCGTATACAGAGCCGTTGTCATACCCACACTCCTGTTCGGCTCCGAATCATGGGTCCTCTACCGGCACCACCTACGGCTCCTAGAACGCTTCCACCAGCGTTGTCTCCGCTCCATCCTCAACATCCATTGGAGCGCTCACACCCCTAACGTCGAGGTACTCGAGATGGCAGAGGTCGACAGCATCGAGTCCACGCTGCTGAAGATCCAGCTGAGCTGGATGGGTCACGTCTCCAGAATGGAGGACCATCGCCTTCCCAAGATCGTATTATATGGCGAGCTCTCCACTGGCCACCGTGACAGAGGTGCACCAAAGAAAAGGTACAAGGACTGCCTAAAGAAATCTCTTGGTGCCTGCCACATTGACCACCGCCAGTGGGCTGATAACGCCTCAAACCGTGCATCTTGGCGCCTCACAGTTTGGCGGGCAGCAGCCTCCTTTGAAGAAGACCGCAGAGCCCACCTCACTGACAAAAGGCAAAGGAGGAAAAACCCAACACCCAACCCCAACCAACCAATTTTCCCTTGCAACCGCTGCAATCGTGTCTGCCTGTCCCGCATCGGACTGGTCAGCCACAAACGAGCCTGCAGCTGACGTGGACTTTTTACCCCCTCCATAAATCTTCGTCCGCGAAGCCAAGCCAAAGAAGAAGAGATAGGGTGAACAGCCAGTGTATTTTCCCCAGGGCATAAATAGCAAACACTAGAAGACAAAGTGAAGGGAGGGAAATTTAGGGGAGACTTCAAGGATACCTGGAATGTCTTGCCAGGGATGGTGGTGGAGGCTGAAACATTAGGGGCATTTAAGAGACTCCTAGAAAGGCACATGGATGGAAGAAAAATAGAGGGTTATGGGGCAGGGAGGATTTAGTACTTTTTTTTAAAAGGAATACATTGACCAACACAACATCAAGGGCCCAAGGGCCTATACTGTGCTGTAGTGTTCTCTGTTATAAAGCTAAGAAGTTTGATACCAATTAAGAATGGAGAATGGAGAACTTCCCCCACCTGAACTTGATGTCATTTGAAATCATTCAGGTGGTGGCATTGATGTCAATCCAGGGGGTATCTACGAAAAATAGTGCCTATGGCAGGGGTGGCCAACCTATATTTCATGCATCAAAATAAATGGTGTCAAGGAAATCTTGTGAGAGCTGTCCTTGGTGGCCTCTGTTGTATTTGGCTTCGCCCCTTTAATGAGTTAAGAGTGAACGGGAGGACAAGAAAAGGTGGATGGAGCAGAGAAGAAAGGGTTGGGGTGGCGCTGGAAGCTGGCTGGAAGGGGGTAAACTGATGATGCTTGGCGGTGCTGGCGGGGGGCAGAAAATCAGACTCCATCTATGCTAATCGTGCCTCCTTCCATGTGCCACTTCTAGTCATTGGGGGACCACTGGGGGCCCAGGGTGGTGAAGGAGACCACCGGGGGCCTGGCTGAAGAAAATTCTTTTTTTTGCTATCTGAGATTGTCTTGTCTGACTTTAAAAGAAATTGCTCAGTGGCGCTCCCCTTTAAGTGGCACCCAGGGCACATGCCAAACCTTAGATACACCATCAGTCAATTTATACATGGCCATTGTAATACAGTTCGAATACCCCTTATCCAAAATGCACAGGACCGGAAATGTTTTGGATTTTGAATTTTTTTTTTGGACTTTCGAACATCATTTTTGAAAGAAAATGCACTCATTCACTCTGACTTAAAAATATATGCATTCACCTATTTACATAAGCACAAATTAATTGAAATAGACATGTATTGACAAATCTACATTCAATAATGCATTACTTGCGTCCACTACGTCCCATTCTCCAATCGGGATTTCTGAATTCTATTATGTATTACCTTTTGGGACCACAGATGGAAAAAGTTTCAGATTTTGGATCATTTTGAATTTTGGATACCTGTATTAGGATAAGGGATACTGTACCTGTACTGCTAATCTGCAATAACTCCATTCTGGCCTAACAGAATCTTTATGCACCTTCATTTTGGACTTCTTGAAGAGGGAATTCTAAACAATGTTTGAAGAAATGTGGGGTTTTTCTTAAACATAGCTCTACTTTTATGGTCATAGATCTTTGTTCTTCATTTGTTCAACAGCCACAATATCTACTTCTATTAAATACTCGCAACATTCTAAATGTACTGAGCCTTCATTAAGCCATATTAGTGCATTTTGTGTTTGATGCTGTTTACTTCAGACTTGCTTGTAGCTGCTTTATCTGGCCACATTAGTATAAAAGGGTTCCTTGCACAATTAGCAGAATTGTAGTGTCTTCCCCAGCAGGAAGGGAGCTCCCTATATCATTGGAACAACTGTGGAGGATGCAGAACAAAAAGTGCTCACTTACTCATTTGTGGTAAGAGTGAACCTTGGGTTACCTCTTCCATTGCTCTCTCTGAACATTTTGCTTTTGCTATCCAGTATTCTACTAATGTACTTTCTTTTCAATTATATCACAGCTCTTTCTTTTGATTATTGTGGGAGCTTGTAGGATCCATCTCACCCTAGTCAGTGTTTTCTCTCCCCTTGCATCAAGCAGAAGATACACAAGCGTGAAAATGCAAACCTCCAGATTTGGGATCAGTTTCTTTCCTGGTGTTATCACTCTCTGCAATGGACTCCTCATTGGTTAAAAAGTGAAGCCCTTGCACTGTTTTAACTGTACTTTTTCCTGCTCTGTCCTGTAACACTATACAGTACCTGCATTCTTTGACTTGGTGTAACACTATGCCCTGCACTTTCGTTTTATCATTGCATTACCTGTTCTGTCTACATGTGCTTTGACTTGCCTTATTAACATGCAAAACAAAGCTTTTCATTGTATCTCAGTGGACATGACCACAAGCCTGTGAGTAATTCAATCGACGACTTTCCAGGCTTGCTCTGCCATTTCTATAAGGTTCTTGCTGACTTTTCATTGTAAAGCTATGTTAAAAATTCTGATGAAAGATTATTGATCTGAAAATGTTAACCTCTGTTTCTCTGCTCCCTAACTTGCTGAGTACTTCCAGCATTTATTTCTATTTCAGATTTCCAGCATCCACAAGTTTTCCTTTCCTATTTCACTCCCTTCTCAGATTGGAGAGGTGCTTTTATTTTGAGCCTTCTTGAGAGTTCAGCTGCCCACAACAAGCCCATCCCCAACCCCTGTTCATTCTGTTCGCCTTCACTGGAGTTTATGGGTTTACTTGTCTTGCCTCTAAATTCCAGACTTCCATCCTTAAATCCCTCCAGATTTTTAGACTGCTGCTCAAGGCTGCTTAAGGCAGTCTCTCTGGCTTGATTTGATTTGTTTTTGTATTGTAACATTCCTTTAGAAGTTTTACCATGGTTAAATTGCATTTGGAATTGCCCGGGTTCCATGCTGATTGTGGCTGGAAGCATTTCAGTGCCATGTGACATCTTGTATCTATTTTGAATGAAATTAATTTGTATCACAGACAACTAGATGGTGAAAAGATATGGACTAAATGCAGGAAATTAGGACTTGCCCAGAACCTTCCTCCTCCCCTTTCTCCCCCCGCCCCCCCCCCCCCCACTCCCCAGGTTCCTTTCCTCTAGTTCTATTTTTAATTTTCCCTCTGTCTTCTTACACAGAGCCAAAATCAATTCTCCTCTTTCTTCTAATCCTATTAATTTGTCACCTTTGTCCCATTGTTCTGAACTCCTCCACTCTCTTTCTTTCCCCCTTTCCTTCCCTAGTCTTTAATTCTGATGCTGACCTGCTTTTTGCTTGTATCTTGGAGGGGTCGGGCCCAAATTGTCGGTTATATATTTTTGCCTCTTATGGACACTGCGAAACTGGCTGAGTTGCTCCAACATTTCGTGCTGTTACTACAATCACAGCGTCTGCAAACTTTCATGTTTTAGAATAGGAATTTGTTCAGTCAGCATGGACGTTTGGCTAAAGCTGTGCTATATGATTCTATAAAATGTAATGTAGAAGACAGACTAGGACTCAAGTTTAAATGAGGTGTTCGATGTTTATTAAATGTCTCTTTCTAATTGCAGTTGTTACAGCAATGTACTGTGACGTTATCATTGATAACAGCAATATATTCATATGCACTGCACTGTTTGGCTGCACTGTGCCCCTATTATGGTGTGCTACAATTTACCTGCCAGTTAGCTTTGTGATGCTGATGGAGGAATAAACAGCTGTCCAGAGACTAAGAGGACATCTTGCTCTTCTGAGTACCTTGCAAATCTGACACAAATTCTGGGGAATTCTGGACACAATATTATATTTGTAGGGTTGCTCTAGAGCAGTGGTTTTCAACTACACAAAAGAGTCTGGAAAAACAACCACCTGAGGAAACACACAAAGATCAGCGTGTACAGAGCCATTGTCATACCCACGCTCCTGTTTGGCTCCAAATCATGGGTCCTCTACCGGCATCACCTACGGCTCCTAGAACGCTTCCATCAGCGCTGTCTCCGCTCCATCGTCAACATTCATTGGAATGACTTCATCACCAACATCGAAGTACTCGAGCTGGCAGAGTCTGCAAGCATCAAATCCATGCTGCTGAAGACCCAACTGCGCTGGGTGGGTCACGTCTCCAGAATGGAGGACCATCGCCTTCCCAAGATCGTGTTCTATGGCGACTTCTCCACTGGCCACAAAGACAGAGGTGCACCAAAGAAGAGGTACAAGGACTGCTTAAAGAAATCTCTTGGTGCCTGCCACATTGACCACCGCCAGTGGGCTGATATCGCCTCCAACCGTGCATCTTGGCGCCTCACAGTTCGGCGGGCAGCAACCTCCTTTGAAGAAGACTGCAGAGCCCACCTCACTGACAAAAGACAAAGGAGGAAAAACCCAACACCCAACACCCAACCGTGCCTGCCTGTCCCACATCGGACTTGTCAGTCACCAACGAGCCTGCAGCAGACTTGGACATACCCCTCCATAAATCTTTGTCTGCGAAGCCAAGCCAAAGAAAAAAGAAAGATGTGAATGGGAAGAAAAAGTTTGAAAACCATTGTTCTTATCGTACCTAATTGACTCATTATGTGCACAGTTTCATAACTTCAAAGGAAATGGGCCAATGACAATTTTTCTCAAGCAAAATAGTTCAGTAACAATTGGGTCTAGAGCAGAGGTTCTCAACCTTCCTTTCCCACTTACACACCACCTAAAAAAAATCCCTTACTAATCACAGAGCATCGATGACATAGGGATTACTTAAGGTGGCATGCGAGTGAAAAGAAAAAGCTTGAGAACCACTGCTCAAGAGCACTTGAATTATTAAACATCATTTTGTTTGTTATTGCTCAGTATTTCCATTGGTGCCCCCCCCCAATAAAAAGTAACTAAGACAATCATTCCAAATATTTATATATATTCATTTTGATTATTTATGTACTGAGCATTGTGTGTTTTTATGTTGTTTTATTGGTTTGTTCATGTTCAAGCCTTGTTTGTCGTCCTGATGTTCTTCAGCCCACAATGCGAGCCCATGCAGACAAGTACAGTACATATATACATATATTTAAAATAAATATTATTAATAAATAGCGGAATCTTGGAGAGTTGCTTTGGCAGTTCATTAGTCATTTGGCAGTCCCATTGCCCATGGGAAGAAGCTGTTCCTCAGCATGGTGGTTTTGGCTCTAATACTTCTATATCTTTTTCCTGATGGGAGTAGATTTAGATTTCAGATTTATTGCCAGAGTACATACATGACATCACATATAATGCTGAGATTCCTTTTTCATGCGGGCAGGGCAGAATTACCTCTAATTGGTAGTACAAAAAAAATCACATCATAAAACATAAACAAAGAAGTATAAACAAACTGTGCAATACAGAGAGAGCTAAAAGAAAATCGATAAAGTACACAAGTAGGAGTCCTTAAATGAGTCTCTGTTTGACCTTGTCATTGAGGATTCTAATGGTGGAGGAGTAACAGCTGTTCCTGAACCTGGTGGTTGAGTCTTCTGGCACCTATACTTCTTTCCTGAGGCAACAGTAAGAACAAAGCATATGCTGGGTGGTGAGGGTCTTTGATGATTGCTGCTGCTCTCCGACGGCAGCGTTCCCTGTAGATATGCTCAGTAGTGGGGAGGATTTTGCCTGGGCTGTGTCCACTACCTTTTGGAGGGCTTTATGGTCCATACCAAACTGTGATGCAGCTGGTCAGCATGTTTTTTTTTATCACAGCTCTGTAGAAATTTACTAAGGTTTCTGGTGTCGTACCAAACCACCGCAAACTCCTGAAGAATTACAGGCACTGATGTGCTTTCTTCATGATGCCATTGGTGTGTGGTTCTAGGAAAGATCCTCCAAGATAGTGACTCTCAAGAACTTAAATTTGCTCACCCTCTCCACCTCTGATTTCTTCCAAAGATCACTGATTTGTACACCTCTGGCTTTCCTTTCCTGAAGTCAACAATCAGCTCCCTTAGTTTTGGTTTCATTGACAAGGTTGTTGTTATTGCACAATTCAGCCAAGTTTTCAAGCTCCATCCTGTATGTTGACCCATCCCCTTTCTTTATACAACCCACTACCGTGGTATCGTCCATAGCAGGAATATGTTGCACACATCTTGTACATGTGCAATCAGATGGTAATAAACTTGAAATTGAAGTCAAGCAGTTGATTTTAAAAAGCTTCCCTGCATTGTGATGAGCATAAAACTTGCCAGTTGTTATAAGCCCAGAGGACCCCAAAACCCAGCAGCAATAGATATTCACCAAGACAAATGGTTACTTAACCAAAAGTCTCTTTTAATTATCTTTAAACATGAAAACAGAATCACACTTTAACTTATCACTATTGACTTAACTAACCTAACTTAACCCCCTTCTAATTCTAAGTGCGTGAGTATGTAAGGTGTGTGTAAGTTCAGAAAAGTTATTTGGTTCACAATCCAATCTCACTTCTCATTTCTCCAAGTTCGCTGGTTGCAGGGAATTCTTATACTGTGCACAAAATTTAACTTTTATAAAGTTCACCAGGCTTTGGTGCTTGAAAGGTAAATGGTTACCGCTCAGGAAGGTTCTTGTCAGTTTTCAGAGAGAAATTTGTTGTCCGATGGACACCCAGCCACTTCAGTGTCTTGCCAAAGAAACTTGCCCTGTCAAGGTTCTCCAGATGATAACCTCTTTCTTTCAGGTCACCACAGAGTTCCTTCTTGTTTCTCGTATTTTAAGTGAAACTTTAGGCAGCCAGTCCTCTCCTCTTGCTTGAACCACAAGGGCTTTGACCAGGCTGAACGAAGAACCTGTCTTCCAAATGGGGCTTTCCACAAGCTTGCCAGCTTGAAATGTTCCAGTCCCTGCTGCTGTTGCTGACTGTAACACTGTAGAAGTGATCTATCTATCTCCTCTCTCTCTCTCTCTCTCTCTCTCTCACTCAGAGAAAAGCCTCTGACTCTCTCTGCTTGCAAAACTACATGACCCTCTTAGAACAGCAAGTTCCACTGCAGACAGAATGCAGCTCCGACAAGCTCCTTCATCTGTTGCCTTTTTGTAAACAACAATCCATTAGTGAAGTCTCTTGGGCACTCCCCAAAGCTTTTGCAAATGTTCTGAGGCTGATATGTCTAGCATTAGCAGAGCTCCAGTATTTCAAATAAGATCTGTTTCAAAGTGTTTGTATGTGACCTAAACTAACAAACCCTGCCCCAATTTATCTCCCAAAAACATATCTATATACTCTGTCACACAATGATGTATAACAAGCAAGAAAAAGAACTAAGAGACTTTAGTTATGTACAGAGACTACAAAAACTCTCCTGGTTCTTAGAGCAAAGAAGGTGGAGTTGGCCTTCTGTTACTGCTGCTGTCTCACAGCTCCAGCATCCCAGATTCAAATCTGACCTTGGCCAATAAGATGTATTCTTTAAAATTCAAGATGGTTCTGGGAAAACTCATGCAAGTTGCAAGCAGATGCTCACTTCATATAATGCCCAACTATGCACTCTTTGCATGCTAATTTTCTTCACCACAGCTATCAGGGTCCTCAATGAGCTCCATAACAGATCTAGTAAGCTGCCCTTGATGCTAATTGATCTTTCTTTTCATTGGAATCCTACATTCTATTGATTGTGTTCTTAGTGTGAATGTTAGAGATAACCTGTTCTTATGCTCACAGAAGAACCTTTCTTGCTGTACTAGCTATTTTGTGACAAGTGAAACTGTCGATGTGGAGTTTCACATTCTGTCAAGTGCTCAGATTTCCTCCCACATTCTGATAACATAATGGTTGTTAGATTACTTGACAAATATAATATTGCCACCAGTGTATATGTGGAGAGGGGAAATCTGGGTGAGGGAGGGGAAATGATCAGGATGGATGTAAGAGCTGGCTGAAACAGAGTTGGCCAAATGGCCTCCTTTATTACTGTAATAAATTATGGGCAAACATAATGAAGATGTTAAACATTATCCAGGATTATGATGCATTCGATGAGGGAAACTTTTAGCCAGAAAATTCAGAATAAAGAGGACTGGACAAGCTGGAATGTGATTAATTTTTTATTGCAGTGAGTTCGAGTTTACTGCTTGAAATGTCTCTGCCTTCAGGTTAAATTATAACTTTTAAAAAGTGATTGGAAAATATACCTGAAAACCGGGAAATATGACCCAATGGAGGAGTTGGGCTAAGCAGAATGGACCAAATGGATTCCTTCTGGGCTGAGCCCTTCAAAAGTTCAGAAACTGTCAAAGATGAAGATGGATCAACAGGATCACATGGAATCTGATAAATTCCATGTGGTCCTATTTTGTGGGCCACATAAAATTGGGACTTTTTTGTTTTTTTTAAAAAAATGTTAAACTTGTTCAAAGAATCGTCATGCATTGACTTGAGTGTTTTTTTTTCTGTTGATGGGAGAAAGTACAGTTTTTAGGAGGTGATGGGTAAGTTTGCCTGTATGAATGGGGATTGACGTTTCTGACCAATAGCAGTCAGAGGAACTGTTGTTTGGATATTTGGAAGCAATATACGTTGTTGACTGTACTTGCAGACTGAATATACTGAAGTATCCAAGTGACAACTATTTGGTAAACATGTCTATAACTTAACAGTTGGTACCATATATTTTTCTGAACTGTTGAAGCCAGGCAATTAATAGATTTGACTCCTTTTACTGTCCTGGTCTAAATGTTTATTTTTGAGTTCTTAAGGTTCAGGATTCAATTTATTGTCTTGTACACGAGATGCACATCAATCTTTCCATCATTTTACTTTGGAAGAGCAAGCAAAAATGTTGCCAAGCCATTCAATGCTAATATTAAAATAATAAGGAGAAATGAAGGAGAAGTCCTTCAGAGACAACAATTGGCCATGGATCTCAATACTACCCTTAATATCTCTGCCTCTGACACCCCTCTAACCTCGATGACATGTGGTTGAATAGTGAGTTTAAGGCCCCATATCCAGATTGTACCCCCTTGACCCAGGTACTGGAAACTCAAAGCCTTTTGGAAAATCTTCGTAAAGTTTGGGAATAAAGATTTTGACTTGAAGCTTGTATAATAGTTGTGGTATTCATTGATTTTCTTTATTCTGGTGGTCATAAAATGGGCATGATATATTAGGTCTGAGCCATGTATCTGAATGTTACTATATTGGACTAATACAAACCAAGATACCAGGAAGTTACCAAAATTGGGCACAGCTTCTAGACAATTTTATAGCTGGAGTGAAAGATGAAATTCTGAAAATGCTGTGACTGTAGTAAAAACATACAGTAAATGCTGGAGGAACTTGCCAGGTCCATAGGAGGTAAAGATATATTACCATCCTTTCGGGCTAAAGGACTTCATCAAGGTATAAGTAAAAAGCAGGCAGAATAAAGACTGAGAGAAAGGTGGAAGAACGGGAGGGGGAGGAGTCCAGACTAATAAACAAAAGGTGTTAATTGTATATGATAAGAAGAAAGGTGATAATTGATTTTTGCTCTGTGAAAGGAGATGAAGGGAAAGGGAAGAGAGAGAAAGAGACAGAACTAGAAGAAAGGAAGCATTGTCTGTTGTCCTGTCAGTTCCTGGGTGAGTGGCCCATTTCTGTGAATGGGAGATACTTCATTTCCATTCATGAGAGATGATGGTAACTCTGCTCTGTCTCCCCCTAACCCATTGCCTGCACAGAGGGACCCAAATCACAATACATTAATGTTGCGTACCTCTAAAAGTATGGATTTCCAGTTTGCTGTGCACAGCAGCAGACATCAAGTCTTCTTTCAAGCAGAGGTGGTAAGGAAGAGATTTTAGAAAAGTTCTCAAAATCCTGAAGGATTTTAATAGGGGAAATATTTTCATCAGGTAATAGTGTCAGAAGGGACATGTTTAAAATAATTTTTACCAAAATAATAAAAAAGGATACAGAAGGTTTTCGGGTGGGGGAAACAGCATCTTTTTAAAAAAAATTTTAAATTTTTCACACTGTGAACCATACTGACCAAAATACATACAGACATTTTTCTCTTGAATATATACAGTGTCATTTTTTTCCCCTTTTTCCCCCTCTCTTCCCTCTCTCCCTCACCCCCTCTCCCCATTTATTCAATGTTCAATCTATATGATACATTAAACCCGTTAAACAATGTCATCACTTAATAAAAATAAACAAGAAATTTGTGTCTTCTACTTTTACATACTGGGTCAGTTCATTTCGTTGTCTTATCCTTCTGTCATTTTAGGTGGTGGAGGTCCGTGGTAGGATTTCTCTATTGTGTTCCATGTATGGTTCCCATATTTGTTCGAATACTGTGATGTTATTTCTTAAAATTATATGTTATTTTTTCCAATGGAATACATTTATTTATTTCTATGTACCATTGCTGTATTCTCAGGTTATCTTCTAATTTCCAGGTTGACATAATACATTTTTTTGCTACAGCTAGGGCTATCATAATAAATCATTTTTGTGCTCCATCCAAATCGAGTCCAAGTTCTTTATTTCTTATATTACTTAGAAGAAAGATCTCTGGATTTTTGGTATGTTGCTTTTTGTGATTTTATTTAATACCTGGTTTAGACCTTCCCAAAAATTTTTCACTTTCTCACATGCCCAAATTGCATGTATTGTTGTTCCCGTTTCCTTCTTACAGCAAAAACATCTGTCTGATACTGTTGGGTCCCATTTATTGAACTTTTGGGATGTGATGTATAGCCTGTGTAACCAATTATATTGTATCATGTGTAACCTCGTGTTTATTGTATTTCTCATAGTTCTGGAGCGTAGCTTTTCCCATGTTGCATTCTTTATCTTTATGTTTAGATCTTGTTCCCATTTTTGTTTAGGTTTACAGCTTGTTTCCCCATTCTCCTTTTTTTGCAGTTTGATGTACATGTTTGTTATAAATTTTTTAATTATCATTGCTTCCTTCTGGTAAACTCAGACTGTTTCCTAATTTGTCCTTCAAGTAGGTTTTCAGTTGGTGGTATGCAAACATTGTATCATGAGTTATATTATATTTGTCCTTCATTTGTTCAAAAGATAATAATTTATTTCCCAAAAAATTTTCTATTCTTTTGATCCCTTTTCTCTCCCATTCTCCAAAGGAAAGGTTATCTATTGTGAAAGGGATTAGTTGATTTTGTGTCAATATTCATTTTGGTAGTTGATAATTTATTTTATTCCTTTCTACGTGTATCTTCTTCCAAATATTTACAGTAATACCAAAAACGGGGAAAGATCCACTAACACCAGCATTGTATAGACTAATATCTCTACTTAACACAGATTATAAGATAATAGCTAAACTATTAGCAAACAGATTGGCCGACTGTGTACCAAAAATAGTAAACTAGATCAAACTGGATTTATTAAACAAAGACGAACAATGGACAATATCTGTAAGTTCATTAACTTAATCCATGCAGTACAAGGAAACAAGACTTCAACAGTGGTGGTTGCTTTAGACGCAGAGAAAGCCTTTGACAGAGTAGAATGGAATTATTTATTCAAAGTACTACAAAAATTCAACCTACCAGAGAAATATATTAATTGGATTAAAGCATTATATAAGGGATCATTGGCGAAGGTGACAGTAAATGGATATGTATCAAAACAATTGAAATTAAGCAGATCAACAAGGCCACATGGATTAAAGGTACCATTGGAGCTGGAGTTGGTGTTAGCTATAGAACCACTAGCAGAACTGATAAGAACAGAAAATAAAATAAGAGTGATAAAAATAAAAGAGAAGGAATATAAAATCAGTCTATTTGCAGATGACGTCATAGTATACTTAACAGAACCAGAAGTATCAATAAAAGAATTACATAAGAAATTGAAGGAATATGGAGAAGTATCGAGGTACAAGATCAATGCAAATAAAAGTGAAGCAATGCCAATGAATAATACGGATTTCACAAAGTTTAAGAAAGAATCACCATTTAGATGGCAAACACAAGCAATTCGATACCTAGGTATACAACTAGATAATAATCTCGGCCATCTAAACAAACTAAATTATCAGCCATTAATGAAAAAATTACAAGATGACTTAGAGCACTGGAAAGACTTACCACTAACTCGGATAGGAAGGATAAACTGTATTAAAATGAACATCTTCCCAAGGATACAATACTTATTTCAATCATTACCAATTCACCTAACAGAGAAATTATTCAAGGAGCTAAAGAAAATAATAAGGAAATTCTTATGGAAAGGGGGGAAACCGAGGATAGCACTAGATAAATTAACAGAATGGTACAAACAAGGAGGCTTACAGCTACCAAACTTTAAGAATTATTATAGAGCAGCACAATTAAGATACCTATCAGATTTTTATCAAACAAGGGAAAAACCAGATTGGACCAGATTAGAGCTAGGTAAAATAGGGGAGAAGATACCTGAACATATAATATAAAAGTGGGATGAAAAGTTGCTGCAACATAGGAATTCACCGGTATTGCACCATCTGCTCAACATTTGGGGAAACAGCATCTTGGGGCATAATCTAGAATGCACTATCTACTTTTTTTTACATTTAGAGACCCTGCCTGGCAATAGGCCCTTGCAGTCTGTGAGCCAGTGCTGCCCAACTACACCTGTTAACGTACAAACCTGGTGTGCTTTTGGAGGGTGGAAGGAAACCAGGGAGCCCAAGCAGACAGTGGGTGAACGTATAACCTTCTTACAGACAGCTCCAAATTAGGACCCGGCTCATTGGCTCTATCAAGGTAATGGAAACAGATGAGCAAGTAAATAGAAAATCGAGCTAAGTATTTTTTTTAAAATTGCGAGTGTGAGGGGAAAAATGGGATTAGTTAGATGGCTCCACCAAAGTCCCATGCAGACATTTTGTCGTAGCTGGGACATTGTGGCTTACAATTACTATTTTATTTATATATTCTATGTCTGCCTACATCGAACCAGCAGTGATTGGGCAAGGAATGAATCACCAGCAAACCCCGTTTTCCTGTCCCTCCCTGGTTCAGAAGACCTGAAAAGTCCCTTCCTTGTTGCTGAATTTGCCCACTTTGTTTCACCCCAGAATACAAATGGTGCTTTGTTTTGAGAAGCCTCTGGGATGTGGTGGTTCTGGCTCCTGTGAGAAATCAACTACTTTTCAAAGGCTGGGCAAAAATTAATGACTTTCTAAAAATATGTAATCCGTTAAACTGCAGTGAGTGACATCCAAGCTGAAGTTCTGACAGCTCACAGTGGTGAAAATGTTAGTAATTGGGTCAGAAGGTGCCCAGGGCTGTCTTTAACCATAACGTGATTATTGCCATGCTGCTTTCTCCATTCAGTTCCTTGTGACCATTATATGTAGTATTTTTATCATTGCATGTGATGTGTGCATGGAAAACAGTTCTTTTAGTCTAATGAAAAAAATTAGATAAGAACCATTGGAGCTGGAGTTGGCATTGTTACCATTTGAACTGGCTTCACTTTTGAAATGAGGGCACAGCAGTGCTCCTGTTCCGAATCTACATTCCTCTGCAATGCCACATGCAAAAGCCTGTAGAGATAAAAAGCATTTAAAAAAAGAACCATGAGCAGGAGAGGCTATCTGGCCTGGCAAACCTACTTCGCTGTTCATTCAGATGATGGCTGATCGATCATGGCTGATATCTCTCTTTGTTATTGTCAATGAATTCCAAGGATTCATAAATCTCCAGCAAAGCATAATTTCTCCATGTCTCTTTTTGACTCCATGATTTTGAACCCTTGTGGGGAAAACAACCGGTCAACAAATCATGATCCACTTCAGAGCAAATGCATTTCATTCAATGACATCATCTATTCAAATCTGCTTTTTCAATTCTGAGCAGTTCTCAAACTCTCTGGGAGAGAGGGTTCTCTGGCTGGAATGTGAAAGTTCCTGCAGTCAAATATGTTGATCTTCTTGTTTGCTGACAGAATGGTTTCTTGAACCACGGAGCTGTACACCTGGAAGAGTTGGAGGAGAGGGGAAATGAACTTCTATACTGACTTGGATAGCCTTTGAAGAGTGAGCGTTTGGAACCACTCCTTAGCTGCGTCCAACTCTGAAAGATCAATGATCGAGCTGACAGATGTAGACCATGCTTTGTGGTGAGAAAGTCACTGGCACCAGCTGGTCACTGAACTGCAAATTCCTCTCTGATTCAATGCTGAGTTAATGGAGAAAATAAACCAGCATATTAAATGTCAAACTCCATCACCCTGAACAAGTGACACAAAGGACTGGTTGTTCTTTCAACTCTGCCTCGAGGAGGGATGGGGATGAACAAAAAAAATACAGGGATCCCAGATGTTACTGGACTAGTAAGTAAGCTGGAAGTCTGGATCAGGATCTGTTTGAATTCCATCACTGGTGGGGGATGGGGGTGGGGGAGGCACAGGGAGGAGCTTCAAGTTCAGTTGATTAAATAATATTTAAATTTAAGATTCATCAAAATGATGATTGAGTGACTGTCACTGTCTTTAAATCTTTCTTACTGGGGTGCTGCACTTGGAAATGGCCAAGCAACTCAAAATGAGAAAGAATAATATTGTAAGACCATCAGACATAGAAACAGAAATAGGCTATTCAGCCCATTGAGTCTACCCATCATTTCATTATGAGCTGTTCCATTTTCCCACTCAGCCCCACTGCCTGGCCTTCTCCCATAACCTCTGATGCCCTGACTAAACAAGAACCTATCATTCATTGCCTTAAATACACCCAATGACTTGCCCTCTACAACTGCCTGCGACAACAAATTACACAGATTTACCATCCTCGAGCTGAAGAAATTCCTAAACATTTCTGTTCCAAGCTGGTGCTCTTCAATCCTAAAAGGTGTGCCCTCTAGTCCTTGACTCTACCACAATGGGAAACTACCTTTCTACATTTACTCTGCCCATGCCTATCATCAGATCCCTTTTAACTTATCAGACATGACAAATTAATATCTTTTCTCATTTCCTCCCACTCATATTCACCAATGATATTCTGCCTGTGCTTCTCTCCCTTCCTCCATTTTGTTTGGACACCTTCCTGCATTTAGCTCATACCTTGATGAAGGGCTCAGGCTCAAAAAGTTGGTTATGTATCTTTATCTTTGCTACATAAAGAACTTTATGTGAGACTTGCTGAGATTCTCCAGCATTTTTGTGTAAACTACAATCAAAGCATCTGCAGGTTTTCTTGTTTAACAAATTAAAGCCTAGTCAACTTTGTGCAATCCTGTTGACTAATGATTGGGGATGTGTCACAGTTGGATGATCTGCGCCCAAATGATACAGAATGTCTGATACAGAATCATGCATCTTCTGGTTCACTGACTGTTGCAGTACTCTGGCGGGAAGGAAATGGCTCTGGCAGTCTCCACTTTGTCCCAGGCTCTGCAAAAGTTTAAAGTATCATTCAACATGGGTTAGGAAACCTGATTATCACCTCCTCCCCACACCACTCTGCCACCCCTTTCAGATGCTCCACTCCACTCTGCAGAACATTAATTGGAAGAAACATTGAAACACTGGGGTTAAGTACAGGACACATCTACTAGAGAAATTCAGAAGGTTGGTAGCATCCATAGGAAGTAAAAGGTAACTAATGTTTTTGACCTGAGTCCTTCAAGATGTGAGCAAATTCAGGGAAGTGCCTGAATAAAAAGGTGGGGTGGGAGAGGAGAGGGGAGAAGTGAAGTGAAGGTGATGACTTCAAAATCTATTATGAAGTCGAGGGGTGAATATAGGCCAGGATACTCGGGACAACTTTGAAAAGGTGACATGTTTTCCTTTTGAATCCACCTGAAAAGGTTTTGGTTCAGGTAAAAGTCAGAGTCTTCTACAGTGTGGAAGTCTCTTGGTGTTGCTTTGGAGAGTGGCCTCTGCTCTCTGGTCTGGGTCTTTAACTGTTATTATTCTCTTGTAGAATCATTGAAGTGCATGGGACTGGAGGAGACAATTTGGTCAATCATTTCTCCATTAGCCAAAAAATAGGCCCATCAGACAAGCCCCATATCTAAACATCCATTCTTAATGGGGCCATACCATCCCCACCCTGGGGGCCACAGCATGTTTGGGGGGGGGGCATGAACTGAAATCACAAAATATTTTTTATGTGTGTTATATAGTCAGTGGGAAAGAAGTACAGAAGAAACCAATTAAATGATTGCTTCCCAAGGAAGGGGGCCAAAAACATTGAGCAGTGTTCTAAGGGTGCCATAGCCAAAAAAAGTTTGAGAATCACTGGTCCAGCTTTGATCCATAACCCTACAGCTTTAATTTCTCAACCAGGTACTTTCTCAATGTAATGAGGGCTTGTGATTCCAACACCCTTCCAAGCAGTGAGGGTGCTTCTGCCCATTCTTAGTGACTTCACTGCTATTGAAAATAGGGCCTTCTTTTCAAGCTATTGAGCATCCAGTTTGTGAAGCTTCTTTTGAATCTCTCCTTGGTTTCCTCTGGGTTGAGGAAATCGGCCCCAATCCTTGGAGCCTCTGGCATCTTTTGGTCTTGGTGACATTCTCTGTAATCTCCGCTCTAACATCTCTGGTGCTACACATCCTTCCTGTAATGTGACTAAAATTTTATGAACTGGTGTTAAGACCAACCTGGCCTATTGAGGGCTTCCAGCTTTTTTTAATTTCATCCCTTGGACCAGAAATGCAAGGACCTCATCGGCTGCCACTGTAACAGGGATCCAGCCCACATCCTATTGCACTCCCACCACTTAGTGAACATTCACTCGTGCAATTTGGATGAGTGTGCTGCTCTCTGTTCTCCATGACTACATTAGTAAGAATGACCCACTGTACAGAGCTGATATAGATTTGCCACGAAGAGCATTGTATATGGTGTAATGTAGAACCACCACAGTGAATAAATGGGATTGAATTGGACCATTCAATTAGCTGATGACCTGTGACATTTGGACAATATTCTGACAGAGGTGTATGGTCATAATCCCATGGGCAGTAGCTTCCTCATTGGCTCCTTGGCTAAGTACATACACCGAATGTCTGAACCTGTGGTTCCTCTCATACTGAGCAAGATCACTATGCAACAGCATGTCACCAGTAGGGTATGTGGCATTGAGGTTCATCAGCAGAATTGTAATCCACCAAAATGCAATTGAATCCCTTGAGACCATAATACTGAATGTGGTTAATTTGTTCTGTATGTATTGATACTAATGTTGTAGTGGAGAAGTGGGCAGATTTTGAATGTGTCTCTGTCTCTCTCTATTTGAGGCTTGCTTCATTTAGGAAGTAAAGAACATTTTCCACTCAATCAAAGGCTCAGCCCTTGCTACTAATTTTAACGAATGTTGCAGGCCCACTCAGAGATGATTGTTTGAATTCTCTTGATGCCAAAAGCATGGCACTCGTGCTTTATTAATTGGAGCAATGTTTTAATGCTTTGTTGGATACTGTCGGTACCAGAAGTCTTCAAAATAAACATGTAGCTGCTAAAAATGCTTAACTTCTGTAATGCGTGTCGAAAGAACCAAAGACTTGTTGATCCAAACCAAGGCTTTTATTAACTAAAAGACTGGAGCATATCACAAGTAGGCCGACCGGTCCAGAATGACCTGGTCTGGCTAGGAGCAATCCTTTAAGACCTGCCAGTAGGTGTGGCTATACTCTCAGCCAATCACAGTCATCCTACACTACCGTTTGTACATATGTACATATACACATTGGTGATAGAATCTGTAGTATCACAACTTCTGGTAGCAAAGCTGGTTTGTATCTTTTCCCCCATTAAGACTGGAATATTTTGATGTCAGTATGAGGGTAATATATCTGATGGTTATCCAAAATATGTTAAGTCTTGCATTTCTGTGTTCTTCCAACTAATTTATTCCCCGAGAAGCATCCTTGAACAATGAAACTGTCTGTGCTTGAAAACTTGTGACCATAAACTAGCTATTTATGAGTCAAACAGAAAGGAGAGGGTAGACTTCTTAATACAGAATGTAATTGAAAGAGTTGGATAGAATGGTCATGGAAAAGATGTTGCCAGTCATGGGAGAGTTGAGGACCAGAGGACACCGCTTCAGAGTAAAAGTGTGTTCTTTTAGAATAGCGATGAGGAGAAAATTCTTCAGCAAGAATGCGATGAACCTGTGGAGTTGATTGCTGTGGAGTCCATTTTTGTGTATATTTAAAGCGGTTGATAGATTTTTGATTAGAAGGATTGTCTAAGATTTATAGAGAGAAGGCAGGAGATTGGGGTTCACCCATGATTTGAATGATGGAGTAGATTTTTAAATATAGACATACAATGCGGTAATGGGCCCTTAAGGCTCATGAGCCTGTGACGCCCAATTTACCTTTCTACACCCTCCTACCCCCATTCTCCTGTATGTATTTGAAGGGTGGGAGGAAACCTGAGCACCCATGGGAAATCCACACAGGCCAAGGGAGAATGTGCAAACGCCTTATGGTCAGCACTGGATTTGAACCTGTGTCATTGGTGTTGTAACAGCGTTATGTGAACTTGATGGGCTGAATGACCTAATTCTGCTCCTATACCTTGTGATGAGATGTGAGCTTGCTACCCCAGTGAGTAGCTGAGGGGAAATTGGATAAGCAAGAGAGTAGCATGGTTAGGGTGGAGGAGGCTCATTAGGGTATATCTGGGATGAATTGGGCTGATCAGTCTCTTTCTGTGTTGTAAATGACTGTGGGGTTACAGTGGAAATAGGAACAATTCCTGGAACAAAGAGTTGTCTGGAGTATCCCAACTCTGCTCCCATTGCAAATGAAGAAAGCACGTAGCGCCTCTACTTTTTCAGGAGTTTATGGAGGTTTGGTGTGACATGGAAAACCTTAGATAACTTCCATAGAAAGTGTGCTGACCATTTGCATTGTGTCCTGGTTATGGGTGGATAGCTCTGCAAAAGGGAGTCTAGACATCACAGGCAAAACTCTCCCCACCCCCCACCAACAAGAAAATCTGCATGAAACGCTGCAGTCTTTGAGCAACAGCAATCATCAAGGATCCATACCACCTAGGACATGCTCTTTCCTCATTCCTGCCATCAGGAAAGAGGTATAGGTGCCATAAAACTTGCACCGCCAGGTTCAGGAACAGTTGCTACCCCTCCACCATCAGATTCCTCAACAACAAACTAATTTAAGGACTCTTATTTTGCACATTATTTATTATTGAATATTTATTTTCTGAATTGCATGTTTATTTGCACTTCTTGGTTTACATTTTTCTCATTTTTATATGCATCTTTTTAGAACATTTTTTTTGCACTATTGATGAGTAGAAATTCTGCCTGGCCCACAGGAAAGAGAATCTAAGGGATGTATGTGATATCCTGTGCACACTGACAATTGGAGTGGCATGGTTAGTGTAGCGGTTAGCGCAACACTGCTACAGCGCCAGCAACTGGGACCTAAGTTCGAATCCCACACTGTCTGAAAGGAGTTTATGTTTTTCCCAGGTCTGTGTGGATTTGCTCTGGTTTCCTCCCATTGTTCAAAACATTACCAGGAGTGTAGGTCAGTTGGGTCTAAATTTAAAAAAAAATCTGAACTTTGAAATGTCTTCCTCTTTTGGGCACCATTGCATCATCTTCTGAACTAAATTTTAATTCACTGTTAAAGAGATGATAGCTGTTTAAAAAACATCCAGTCAAAGCGAAATCTATCAGTGGGAGAAAATGCAGTCTGGAAATTAATTGATGGAATGTTTTAAAATACTTATTGCAGTATTTTGAGCTTTAATTGTGTGATTTGCATTCTGGGTTATTTTTTTGTTTGATACATCACACCTTGAACAATGAGAAGAATTCTAAGTGGCCTCACACAGGAGCTGCAGAGGCTGGAATTTGGAGCAGAAAACTGGTGGAGAAGCTCAACAGGCCAAGCAGCATTATTGGGAGAAAAATTATTGGCATTTTGGGTTGGATCCCTTCAGCAAGATCGCCCGGCCTACTGAATGCCTCCAGCAGATAGATTTTTAATCAGGGGCATGCAATTTATCAAATGGAAAGAGAGAGGGCCAATGTCCTCTTGGGTTCTCGATTTGACCCTGAGGGTTGGCCTCAAATCTATCCGGTAGTAATAAATAATTGTTGGCATATTAACAGATAATACAACATGAAACATCCAACAACAAAACTAAAGGAAGTGCAGTTGATGTTTTCCACTGCTCCAACAATGCAGTGCGCCCAAATTCTGGGAACATTTCCTGGTTGCGAGGCCACAAATAACTTTTGCACATTATGGAGCAAAAACAGGAGCTATTTTGAGGCTCATTTGGGATTCAGATACCTTGTAGGAATGATCTGCTGCTCTACCGAGCCTGGTGTATCAGCATCTGAAATCTCTTTACAGTTATGTAGGTCATTGGAGGAGGGATTCTCACCCTGTAAGATAACCAGATGAAGATGTGCTGAAGTATGGAAGATTACAGGTCTCCTGTCAGTCATTATTCTCAACCAAGTAGAAAGGTTATTGTTTCAAGTTACATTCCAAAAAAAATAGAATGCGCAAAGTAGGGTTTTCCTTCCTGTGTGTCACTGTAGTTAGTGCTGGTGAGTGAATGAGGCATGATAAGATTTTGTCAGTTGAGGCAGTGAAATATTCTGGGGCACTGCGTCACTGATCAATCAAGATTTCTGGGCATTCAGACCAATATTTAGCACTTAATACTATAGTGGGATGGGATTGGGATAAGGGAGAGGTGTGGGGGGGGTGGGGTGGAAAGAAGATCAAAAGCAAAATGTTGTGATGTCAGAAATCTGAAAGCGTAGGGAAATCTCAGTGGGTCAGGCAGCATTTGGTCAGTGCAGATCTGAGTTAACTGTTCCAGAGTAACGACCTTTCAAAAGTCTTTGGCCTGGAATTTTATTATTTTTTTTGTAAGGATACTGCCAAGTATTTCCAGCAGTTTCTATTTTTATTGTATTTTTTAATGTTTATAGATTTCAGGAAATTTGAAAGGTCAGGGAAAAGGAAGAACAGAAGGGGGAAACTCTGACTTCCCTCTCCACCCACCCTTCCACCCCCTCAGGCACTTTCTGCTGTAATTGCAGAAAGTGCAAAACTTGGGCCAGTTTCTTTCTCTTTCCAACCCCACCCCTTGCCTCCTCTACATGGATGTGACCAAACACCTGCACGAACTGTGGGCCTCAGCTTGAACCTCCCATAATCATCTCAATTCCTTGCAATGTTCCCACACCGATGAGTGCCCAGGTTTCATCCATTTCCAGAGTGAGGCTAAATGTAAACTCGATGAGTCACACACCATATTTCTCCTGGACAGCCTTAAACCTAATGACACGAACATTGATTTTTCTAATTTTAAGTAACCCCACTTCCATCTGGTTCTCTCTCTTCTGAATATTACCATTCTTTTCTCTCTAATATCCCCCCTCCTCTCAATGGTTTCCCTATTCCTGTCTCTCCTTTCATACCTCTTGTTCAACTCACTGACACCTTTTGGCCTCTCCTCAGCTCCTTTTCAACTTTATCATCTCCAGTAAACCTCAGTCTTAAACGTCCCAAAACATTGACCTGCTGAATTCATTCCAGCTACTCGGTGTTTTCTCGTGATTCCAGGTCTGCAATTTTTTTTTGTGTATTCCTACAATAAAAGGGTGGGCCTGTGATTGGACAAGAGAGAGAGGAATTGTGATGGGTTCATTGTGCAGATGGTTTTATGTTGGCCATGGATAGAAAGTACAGAAGTGAAAGTGCCAGAAGGAGGCCTCCATTGCTTTGCGGGATTGCGAAAGGGTGAACTGAGGGCCGAGTGTTTGGAGTAAGAATGGAAAATGCCAGTGGAAATGGTGGATAGAGGTGAGTGAGAGGAAAGGGGAAGGGAAGAAAGATCTGGAGAGATGTTGGGAAAAGATGAGCAGACTATCTGGTCATGAGATGATATTGCTATTTGAGGGGGATGGCTATGTGCAAATTACCTGTGATTTTCTGACCTCTTCATAGTGGGCTACACTTCTATTACATTTAATTGGGAGAAAAGCCCCTTGAAATATCCTGAGGTCAGGAAAGGTACTATATAAATGCAAGTCAGTTTTACTTTCCACATATCCATCCTCTGTTTTGCAGTGGACCACATCAATCCTGCATTCTATTCTGTGTCTACTTTATTTTGGTGTCAGTGTGTTGCACTGTTGGCCTATTGGGTGCCTTTAGTACTTTTTCCAACATGAAGGATAAATCTGGGTGCCAAAAGCATCTGCTTCTTGTTCATGATGACGTTGCCAAGGTTAGCATTGATTTAGCTATGAGGTGAGAGTGAATTCATCACTGAATGTTTCCAGGACCTTGAATCCGATGCGGGGGAGGTTCTGAACAATCAATTAGTCAAAGGAACTGCAGGCTAGTGGGTTTTAAAAACTATGATCAATCTCTCTGGTTTTATTTCTTGTCCACAAAGCTATGAATCAATGATCCCAGAGTGCTGATTGGCTGTCATTTCTAACCTTGGTTTCCATTGGAGTTTGGCTTATTTTAGAAGATTCTCCAAGGTACAACAATGCATCACAGGTACAAGAGTACATCCTTACCTTAGCACTGTTGACCACCAAAAGATGTACGAACAGAAGTAGGCTATTTGGCCCATCAAGTCTGTTCTGCAATTCCATCACGTGCTGATCCTTTCTCCCACTTTTCAAATCCATTAATATACCAAACCTAGTGGTTAAATTTAATGTTTGGGTTGATCACAGCCCACAAAGGTGCTGGATACAGATGTTTTTTCAGTAGGTTGAAGGAATAGAGTAATTAGTGATATAGAGGGGGGGAGGGTGTGGGGGATGTTGTGATGCTTATTTTATTTCTATTATTTCTTACCACCAATAACTTTACTGGTGAATACATACATTCATTAGGAGTGGAAATGATTCCCCTCTTCCCCCCCACCACCCCCACCCCCACCCATCCCCTCAGAATGGAACACCTAATTGATTCCAACGCTCCTAATGCAAACATGAGAAAGTCCATTCAAGAGTAATACATAAAGTCATTACAAATAAATAGATTATTTGGTTAAATTCAAAACTGCTCTTTGTTTTGTCTAATCTTAGAATTTAGAAGGTGAATGGGGATACACCAGCATGACAGGAAGTTCTATACGATTTCTGATGCTGGGAGTGAGAAAAGAAAGGGAGATTGAACCATGACCTATTTCCATCACACCAAATAAATATATATGTATGGGGTGGAAGATTGGCTGGAGATTTGTGGAAGTAAATTGGGGAAAGAGGGGGGAGAGTTCTAATGGATCTGATGGACTTTGAAAGGGTAAGTGTGGTTATTTCATTTAATCATTTAATTTGAAGAGTTAAAATTAGACTTCAGAGTATATTTAACATAATATTTAGCATTAAAAAAATATTAAAAGAATGTAAAGTCTAATTGAAGATCAGTTTGGACTATTCTAATCCGTTGGACTATTCTAATCCGTTGGACTATTCTAATCCGTTGGACTATTCTAATCCGTTGGACTATTCTATTCTAATCCGTTGGATATCCAGGAGCATCCTGATAAATAGGTGAGGTTCATTATGATTAATGAATAATTAGTGGAATTATTATCGCTGGATGATGTAAACAAGAAAAGAACTGTGACGTGTAGCCCAGATGGAGGTTTATAGAAATTGCTGAGTGTGTTCTCACTGTGTGAGTGTGTATGAGAATGTGTGGGTGAATTACAGTATTAAGGCATCAGACTCTGGTGTATGGTACATCTGGTGTATCAGGGTTGGCCTCTGGGGGAAAAAAAAATTAAAAGGTTTCGGACATTTTATTTAAAACGCAAGTGAACATCATTGCTCTGCAATTGGAATGAATGGTACTCAGCTATATTGTATTTGTATAGTGCACAAGAACATTCTAAATTGCTTTGTGCCTTTTGGAGTAGCTTTTGCAATGTAATTACTGTGTTCAGTATGAGACCAGGCGTTCAATCTGTACTTGATCCTACAAACAACTCTAGTATGGTGACAAGAAAGTTTGCTTTATGGAATCATATAGCTGGCAATGCTGGCTATCAAGTAATCTTCTACTCTAGTTCTGTTTGGCTTTGACCAGGGACATCCATGTGATTTGAGTGTTTGTCTCGATACTCTATAAATGCTGTAGTGACCGAATACCCTCTGTCAGTACCTTTTCAGGCAAAGTGTTCTAGAATACGAAGTGGAGATAGTTGACAGCTTCAAGTACTTGGTTGTAAACCTCTTCAGTGACTTGTCCTTGTACACCCATCTGGATACAATGGCCAAGAAGATGGTTTAATGCCTCTATTTTCTCAGAAGCCTGAGGAAATTTGTCATGTCAGCTGCATCTTTTAAGGAGATTAATTGAAAGCACTGTCAGGGTGCATCACTACTCCACCCCACAATATAGGCCCTTTCATAAATCAAAAAAATCCGAACATGAAGGTGGAGATTCTCCACCCTCACATTGGAAAACTTATCTTCATAAATGGTCTGTGAGTGGCTGAAAGGCAGTGATCCCAAGGTAGTGCTAGAGGTGGAGCGGTGCACTCCACCTCACTGCATAAAGGAACATCCACTGCAAGCAGCTGGCTAGGGGCAGGCTGACAACATTGTGATAATACAGTCAGCCCGTGACCCATCTCACTTCTCTCTCTCCCACTTACTCACCCCTCTCCCTCCATAACCCCCTCAGGGCAGGGGTGGCTGGGCTGGTAGAGCAGTCAGGGGGCGGCTGGGGTGGGCTGCGACAGTCCCACTGGCTGCTCCGCCTTCCAGCACCTCACTGAGCTACTTCGGTCTTTCGGGCTGCTCGTAGGCGCCAGCGGCTCAAGACGCGGCAGAGCAATGGCCATCAACCATACCCATAATCCCTCACGCAGCGGAACAGTCCTGGGAAATACAGTAGTTTCAGCTGTGTAGGGGATTATGGGTAGGGAAGACTGCCATTACTCTGTTGTGTATTTATGATGGGTGACGCAACGGTAACAGTCGTCGTGCCTACAGCGGATCTGGACGACACACCGAGGCGCTGCTTCACAGCTTTTTAGGGCTGCTCCATAAATAGGTAAATTTAACATTTTTATCCACGTTAGAAGCCGGCCTCGAAGCGGAGGCCCGGCATTAAAAAACTTTGAGAAACTGCAGAGGGTTATGATTGCAGGTCAGAAGATCACACACAACCCCTTCCCCTCCATTAACACTCTCTCTACCTCCCGTTACCTTGCAAAAGCAGCCAATGTTTTTTTAAAAAAAACTTCCTACCCTGACCATACTCTTTCTTCTCCTGACTCCTTTTGGGAAGAAGTGTGAGATCATACACCGCCAGATTCAAAGATGATTCTTTCCCACTGTTATCAGTCTCCTGAATCAACCTCACAATAGTATAATTATGTTACCTTTGCTCTGTACCATCTGATCTCACTTTGTAACTCAACACTTCTGAACATGACCTTCTGTATTATTGCACTGTTTGCAAAACAACATTATCACATGACTGGACTGAACTTTCTGGATGTTTATTTAAAAGAAAAACACCCTCCGATCCAATAACCCTTTTATTCCTCACTTTACACCTATGCTCTCTGGTTTTAGCCACTTTAATTATGGGGAAAAGCTTGCATTATCCACTCTATCTATGCCTGACATAATTTTGTTCACCTCTCTCAGGAATGTCCTTGGCCTCCTTTGCTCCAAGAAAACAATCCCAACCAATAATACTCTTCTGATAAATGGGATATTCCATTCAAGACATCGTCCTGGTTAATTTCCTCTGCTCCTCTCCAATGCAATTATGTGATGAGAACTGCAGGCAAGAGTCCAGCTATGGTGTGTCCAACATTTATAATGTTGTCCCTTGACCCTTGTGTTCTTGTATTTGATGCCACAGCTAATAAAGGCCAGCATCCCATGTGCTGTTTTCATTATTGATCTTGGTCAAAGGATAAATATGGACACCAGAGAAAACCCTGATCATCTTTGAAATAGCATTAATTTTTTTTTGGCCATCTAAACAGATGTTGCTCTGATAGCATTCCACACTGAGTGTATGCATTGATATTGTGGTCTTCGCTGGGCCTTGAACTTTTTGACTGAAAGAAAGCCGCCCACTGAATCGCAACTGGCAGGAGGAAAACCCAATAGATTTCACATTTCAGTACTCAGAGAAATGTTCTTTCAACTTGTTTTCTTTTTACCACAAATAGAGATTACTCACAATAAATTATTTACAAAAACAAAACCATTCAAATTCTCTTTGCACCATTAGTCTCGTATCCATATATTTGTATAATTGCACATTGTTACATATGCTCTGTGGTAGCTTGTGGTTTCTCCCCCACATTAATTTGAGGGGCTTCCCCTCAACCTCTCACTGCCTGGTAATGGAAGGAGTTTGGATTGTGATCCTTCCCCTCCATGCCCTTGAGTTGGCTGTGCCAAGCCTCGGTGTGTCTCTCAGCACGTACTCCTGCAGCCTTGAATATGCCAGTCAGAAGCATTCTAACACTGACATTGCCGTGTGTTGAAAAACTGAGTAAGTTTCATAGTGAAGTGCTTCAGGAAATTTCTGCCAGTTGTGTCTCAGTGATACGCCTTGGCCACCATCTTAAATTCAGAATGTAGGGACCTGATGGTTTCTGCACTATGTCCATTTTGTTGCCCATCTGAGTGAGGTTAGCAGCCTACTGGCTTGGGATCCTTCTGTTTGGCAGATTGATGTTCTATTTTGAGGAGGTTCTTTCTCTCCTGGTCATTGAATTTCGACTAACGCTAGGAAGCTTGGTAAAAGGCAAGAAGAAAAATGCACATTAAAGTTTCCTTATATCTTTAATATAAAGCAGCTGCCCCAAGGGTTTTAATGAGGAAAGACTCAACACTAAACACCTTCTTATGCAAGAAGGTCCAAATTTGGGTCTTGATCCTGTGCCTGTAAAATCACTGTGGGCATTCACAATGATGAACTTGCGGAATATGTTATCAGGGGTGCTGTGTTTTGGATGAAACATTAAACTAATGCCTCAGTTGCTAAGAAGAAAGTAAAAGGCACTGTGATGTTATTTCAAAGAAAACCAATGGGGTTCTCTCTGGTTTCCTGTGCTCATGTTAATCCCTCAACTGACATTGTTAAAGAAAATGATTTGAGCATTTTTTTTAAACATTGTTGTTTGCAGGATCTTCTTGTGAGTAAACTAGCACCTGCATATTTCAACAATAGGGGCCCTTGAAATGATTTGTTTGCTACACTTTACTATCCTGCATGAATGAACAAATTGCATGAATAAGGGTTTTTCTCACTAAATTAACAGATTGGGGTCCATAACTGGACTCCTGCCAAGGAGTGTGTCATGGGGAACTTTTCTAGGAAAAGCGCATTCATTAAGAATGTGAGCAGGCATCATGCGGATTCTGGTTGTTGTCCGTGAGCGGGACCAGCCTGTTACAATTTTCCACTGTGATTTCCTGCTTGAAGTTTTGGCAAGAAGCTGACGCTGGGAAAACTGCAGGCTGCTGTAGAAAGCTTTTAAATGTTGCAGCAACAATTATCTTTCAATGAATTTATTTTTGTTTGTATTGGGATTGCTTGGAAATGTTTTATTGATGTTGATTAAAGCTTTTTGAAATGACTTCAGTCAAAAAGGTGCATACATTTTTACACAAATAAATTTAAATGAAAATCATGAGTTGATGTAATTGGATTCTACCAGTTACATTGTAAAGTTGTACTATTTGAAATCCACGAACATTCAAGATCAGGCAGCATCTGTGGAACAAGAAAATGAATTATCATTTTGGATCAATGACCTCCTGACACTTGTTAGATGTGGTGATAAAGACTGGTTGTGACTAAGTTTTCCGTGGTGGGTATTGAATTTCATTACTCATAGTGGTGCATTAACCAACCTTCTGAGGAGTAAAAGATGGCCTTCTAGTTTTTGTTCTTGTGTTAAAACACAGTAATGCTGGAGGAACTCCAGAGGAGGTAAAGGTCTGAGTCCTTCCAATTCCTCGAGCATTTCTGTGTTTTTACTACGATCACAGTGCCTGCAGACTTTGTGTTTCCCTTCATTCTTGTTCCATTTACCATCCACTAACCCACAATTTGGATTGATTGATGGACTGAATAGGCCCTTTTTAAAGTAACCCTTTGGAACTTTTTAACCCACAAAAACCAAAAAAAAATTAAGCCGCATTTATAATTAACATAAAACTAAATGTTACTCAAAGACTGGCATAATGTAAGTTAGATGAGAGAGTAGAACCAAGAATTTTCCCTTTAGACATTCAAATAAACTGAAAATGTGAATAAAACTCAAGGTTCCCACAGCCTTACCATGTCATTAAATAATTTTGCATGTGCTCGTAGTTTTTGAATCCACCAAAATCTCATGTCCTTTCCATTTGAATGGATGAACTTAGTTCAATGCTCCTCAAGCCTCTTCAGAAATCTTTCCATGAGGTTGCTGAGCAGGAGATTGGGTGGGGAAAAAGGCAAAGAACAGGGGCAATAGAGAGATCATCAGAGATGTATCTGAGGAAAGCAAAGAGAGATCATTTGATAATGAGATCTGGTTCTATTGGATGGGAGTTCTGTATAATCAATTACAAGTCCTGTAGTTTGAAGAGAAATTAAAATGAGTATTTTTCCCTTTTTCTCCATAACTGGATTTCAATTTCAAATTATTGGAAAAATTCACACTTCCTAATGTCCCCATTGGACTTTGAGATGAATAGTGTATTGGTTTCCATGGTGATCATGGACAGAAGATTTATGTGGGTTTTTGAAATTTATTGTGATGCTTTTAAATTTTTTTATTTTTGAGGAAGGCTTGACCATTGAGTACAGAGGGTATGTTTGGTCCAGGGTCCTTCTATGTATCTCTTGCCTGGATTTCAGAATTAACAGCACACTTTGGTACTACAACAACATTTCTTTCAAGATATCCCAAAACACTTTACACATAGTACATTTGAAGTTATTGTTGCAACCCAAGAGAGGTTCTTGATTTTCTATCTCATTGGAAAAAAATTGTTTCTTTAAGTTTTAAACTTAGACATGCAGCACGGTAACAGGCCCTTCCAGCCCATGAGCCTGTGAAGCCCAAATACATCAATTAACCTGTAAATCCCATACATTTTAGGAGGATGGGAGGAAATGAGCACCCAGAGGAAACCCATGCACACGTGGAGAGAACCTATAAATGCCTTGCAGACAGCGCTGGATTCAAACCAAGGTCGCTGGTGCTGTAATAACATTGCATAAACTGTGCCACCCATTTCTATTTTTGTATTTCATTTTGGTATTTTTATTCAAGTAAAGATGGAACAAAAAGAAAGTCTGTAGGCCGTATGCAAGCATTCTCATCAATGAACAAAGTGACCTTTTTATCTGATACCTTTTGTGTGATTCACTCAAGATTTTCAAAAGGTCTGATTCAACTACTGCGTTCAATCACTCATTTAAAATCTGCCTAAACCTTTTCCACCTCCAACAATGTCTCATGGGAGTCTCTGGTAGGTCATGTGGATTGCCAAACACATGTTCGAGAAGGTAAATTGGAGAGATTTCACAGCTGGTATGTTTATCTCAGCCAGTTGGTCAGATTGTTTGGAATTATTGCTCCATGAGCAAGAAAGGAGTGTTACATGCCTTTGCAGAGTGTTTAATTAGTTTTGTGTTTCTTCTCCTCCCAGTGGGATGTGGGTATTACTGGAGGAATAGGCATCCTCTGAAGGGAGGGCAGTGATCCATTACCTCCAGCTGCTGCAGTTCACCTGGTGATGAGAGCCCCATACTGATGTTGAGTAACCAGTTTTAAGATTTAGATCAAGGGGTGATGGGGCTTATGGTGATGGTTTTCTTGCTGCATTTCTCCTTTTAGATAGATTTGGGAGGTAGTATTGAAGGAGTCATTATTAATTACTGCAGTGCATTTTGTAGGCAGTGTCCTCAGTGGTCAAGGTGCTCAGTGCTGGAGGGAATGAATGGTTAAGATGCTGGCACCATTGCTGGATATGGAGCCACCAGGTTCCACAGCCAAATGAGCCCTGGCTTTGCTTACCACAAACCACCCATTTAGACTAATCTTGCACCGATCATATTTTAATCACCCTGCATTCCCATAAACTATCCCGAGATTCCACCACTCGTCTACTTTCTGGGGACAATTTAATCTTTCCACCTGTGGCCCTGGAAAATGTGCAGACTCCACACACAGAAGTGAAGACTGAACCAGAGTCCTTGGTCCTATGAGGCAGCAACTCTGGTCGCTGCACTTCTGTGCTGCCCATGGCACGGTACTTGTTCTAAAGAACTGATTGTTGCTTTAAGGCTGCTCTCCCTTAGATGTCCTTGTTTGTTGAGCTTCCAGAGTAAATCTGGCAGAACCAGTGGAACAAAGTGGAATGATTTTTTTGGAGCTCCTGAGTCCTGGTGAGTTTGCTCACTGATTTGCACTTCAGTTGGTCAGATGTTACACCGGCGAGGAAGGCGGTGCTGTCTTAGAAGGCATTGGTCGTGAGTGGTTTTGGCAACTGTTCCATCACACAATTGGTTTGTTGCCTGTGATGACTCAAAAACTTTCTGGAACAAAGACAGTGGTCACTTGTTGCAAAATACCCAGCCTCAGGCCTCTTCTTGCCCTTTTTTCATTGCCAATCTAATGTATTCACAGCAGGAGCCATGTGACCTGTGTCCTTGCACCTGGAGCCAATTCTAAACCACTTCCTCAAAGTCCATTAGTGTTTTTTTTTGTTTTGATTGATTTGCATGGGCTCTTGAGATGCAAGTTGTGTGCTTGTGTACAGTGGTCCCAGTGTTTGACCAGCGTTGTGTGGGTAGCTTTGAGGCAGGAGATCTCCATCTGCACAGCATCCCCTCTTTTCTAAAGCCACTTGCTCCAAAGTTTTAAAAAAATAAACAAATATCTAAACTCTTTTTAATGTTAGGTTGTGGTTTATTAATTTCTTTTGCATCTGGTAGCCATCTGGGACACAACTCCATGGAAAAAGGTTAAAGTTCATTTTTGAGACAGGAAGTTAAAACCGTTATAGCACTCTCTGGTTCTTCTATCTTAGATGTTGGTAGGTGGTTATATTGCAGAATTGAACTGCTCCTTTACTTTGTATCACAATCTTTATATTACACTACCAGACAAGAAATCCAGAAGTAAAACACAAAAGACCGCAGATGCTGTGATTGAAATAAAAACACAATGCTGGAGAAACTCAGCAGGTCAAACAAGGTTCTTTATGTAGCAAAGATAAATGTGCATAACAACATTTCGGGCTTGTGCCCTTCATCAGAGACTAGACAAATAATGGTGTGACATCATTTGATATCCCATTGTAGAGTTTGGGGAGTTCAGAAGAACTGATGTGTTTAGAGTTATACTAAGTGTTTAGGAATGTGAAGGTGCTGCACAAGGTAGATGATGTGTGGGTTGTCCCCTGATGGGAGAATCTAAAATGACGAGGTATAATCTTCAAAGGAAATTTTGCCCATTTAAGACTGAGATGAGGAAGAATTTCCTCTTTAGAAATTTGTGACTCTTTCAAATTCTCTGCACAGACAGGTATGGAGGTTGCTTGTTGCCCATTCGAGGGTGCTGAGAGAGATCAAGGAGTTCAATGATTAGGTCATATCAGACAGCAGGGTAGGTATGAGAAGCAATTTAACTTGTAGATGTTCTTGTTTCTAAGTATGGTCAGCTGATGGAGGCAGTTTGACACTTCGTTTAGTCAAAACGCCTTGTTATCCTGCCATCTGACTGGAATTGGTTGGGGAAATATGAGTGAACTTTTCTTTGTTCTATTGTATCATGATCGAGTCACACTGGGGCTAAATGGTTTAATTACAAGGATCCTGATACAGGGTCCCAACCCAAAACGTTGACTAACCACATTCCCCTGGATTTGACTAACCACTTATTTGCTGCCTGATCCACCAGAATTCTATTGTTTGTTCAAGTTTTCAGCATCTGGAGATTTTCAGCTTCTTGAAATTCAAAGTTCCTCTTATTGTAATGTAATAATTGCAATAATTGCACATGGTTGGCGTAGTGGTTAGAGAAACATCTTTACAGCACCAGCGATCGGGATAGGGGTTTGAATCCTGTGCTGTCTATAAGGAGTTTGTACGTTCTTCCTGTGTCTTTGCGGGTTTTCTCTGGGTGTTCCAGTTTCCTCCCACTGCTCAAAATGTACCAGGAAGGTGGTGGGGGGGGGGGGGGGGGGGGGGGGGGGAGTGTGGGGTGGTTTAATTGGGCTCGTGGGCCGAAATGACCTGTTGCATCTAAATTGCTGTATGTCTAAAATAAATGTACAGTACTTATACACGATATATGTCAACCTTTGCCTGCTGTAAAAGTCATCGTTACCATTGCTTCGTGCCCCAAATAATAAGAGAAAAAAGGAGAGTCCCTTCAGAGCAGCTGAGTATTCGCGGATTTGCATTTAGTGCTCCAGCAGTCTCTGCAACCTCAATGACTCCTGTACAATCCCATTGACAACCCAAGCTCTTAGATCCAAACCTCTGACATGATCAGGAAACCTTAAATACCTGTTGTAAAGCTGTTTGTGTTTCTGAGGCATGAGTACAAAAGATTGTGGGCAATCTGATTGAGTTATTTAGGATGACTTGGAAAGTGGATGGAGAGAGACTATTTCCTGTATTGGGAAGAGCCCAGCACTTGTTCCAGGAATGGTATTGAGAAGCATGATTTAAAACAAAAAAGGCATGAACTTCTGCAACACTCTCAGAAAGACCAGGCTGGGCCTGTTGGAAATTTGAAAGCAGTTTGGTGGACTTTTATTAGGAGAAGGTAGTTCTATTGTAAAGAGCTGTGTGAAAGGGCTGTTAAAATGAGTTGGGGTGATGGAACGCTATCAGGTTTAGCAGTTGTATCTGTGCTGTAATTGATTATCGGCATTTTCCATTCTCCAACCACAATACAGTGGTTATAGAAGTAAATTAAATGAGCCACAGATCTGTGAAAAGCTCAGCTGTATTTCTGCCTCATAGGTAACCTCAGTATGCAGCTGGAGACCTACAGGCCTTTAAAGGTGATTGTAGACTGTGGACTCACAACAAACTTTTGATTTTTGCATTATAACAATTAAATTTGTGAGTTTCTGAGATGTGATTCAAATTGCATTCTTGGAAAAACCAGGCTCTTTTGTTTCCCTTCTCTTTCACCCACTTGAGGGGTGTTCCTTCATTCTGATGAATAGTTACTTGAGATCTGGCTCACTATCTTGTTTGATCATAACCAGAGGTAATTCCAACCAGCATCACTTGTCCTTGAACCAGGGGGTGGCCAAACATTTTTGGTTGTGGGCCACATACAAAAAAAAAGGTGTCACAGGTCAAAACATTATTAATCTTAACAAGTTTCAACCAGCTACACTATGACAAAAATAGCATTTTCAGACCAGAAAATCCCTGTGCTATTGAAAATTAATTTTCTATCAAATAACTATATATTGAACAGTTTAACTGTTGATATTATAGTAGTTTATTGATGTGCTCACATATTATAGTGGGCATTTCTGTATCTGCTGGTCTTCAATTTAATTTAAATGAATGCAATAAAACTCAAAACTCTTATTCAAAAACCAGTGCAAAATAAAAACAGATGAAAAAGATCAAAGAAGGGGATAAAAGTCTCCAACATTCCTCTATAACTTTCAGTGAATCCAGTTCATGGCCCAAGTGTCCACCTTAATGATTATGACGCAATGTGTAAATTTGTAGATAGGGTATTAAAGTTAAGATTCCTTGCAAATCAAACAAATGCACTTCCTCTTGACTTCTGTGGAAAAAGTAATAATTTGCCCACCGTGTCTGAAATTTTTGGCACTCCCTTGTTATTTTCCATCTTTTCGGTTCCGACCTGTTTAATCAACAGCGGTAAATGTTTTTATCGATGAGAAACATTGCAACAGTCTGTTTAATAGTTGTTCAAAATGGCAGCCACCTCTTGTGTTGAAACAAAGAGGTGCAATGTATATGCAGTACAATTTATTATTAGAGACTATGTTCTAACAGTCCATATTCTATTCTATTTTTAAATTCACTCTGCAACCTGTTGCCCATTTTTAAGTGGCCAAGTTGGCCTGAGGGCCATAGTTTAGCCATTAATGCCTTAGACAGTAGGAGGGGGTGTCCCTCTTTGCACAACTCACACATTTACTGTCACTGCTGACCAACGCTCAGCCCAGTTTTGGGCTCATTTTCTGCTGGAGGAATGTGGCTCTCTGGTCTTGCAGCATACCAACTGAAAGACAAACTGTTCCAACCCCCTCTGCAGCAAAGTGCATTTAAAAACTGACAGGAACTTAAAGGGTTCACAGCTATTTTATTTTTGACTAATCTATGGCACAACCCAAAAGGAAAGCTGTAGACTTCTGTCATCAGAAAAGTGCATTTGAAGTGTAATTTCTGTTGCAGGAAACCAGGGCAGCTCATTTGTATGGTGTGAGCTCCCACAAACCTCGCCCTTATTTTTAAAATTCCATTTGACCCACTTTATTTAAATGAAAGTTAAAAAAATAATTCTGGAGCCACTCAGCAGGTCAGGTAGCATCTGCAGAGAAACAGAGTTAATGTTTCAGTCTGATGGAGGCTTCTTGTCTTTTCCTCCACAGATATTGAATGTTTCTAGTATTTTCTATTTTTATTTCTCTGCATTTCTTTCTTTCTTCTTCTCATTTTCATTAATGCATGTTATTGTTCTTGAAGGTGAGATGGAAATGTGCAGTAGGTCAACACTTTCAACCTCGTCTTTCAGATAAAGTCTCTGGACCTACTTTGGACTCATGGTTAATGGTTGCTTAATATTCAAAATTCCTTTCTTGTCATTTACTAGAACAGAACCTGTAATTTTACATGAAATTGCTTTCTGCTTGCCTGCTATGAGGCAGACGAAGGATCACCCAGTGCCCCTTACGGTAATGAGTTCATAATCAGCATGTGGTGTGACTGAAGGCTGGCTAATCTCAAACAATGACCCAATTAGAGAAACCATGACACAGCTCTGTAGGAAAGCTACACAATATGAGGAAAACACTCCCTGTGCTGCAGAAGAGAGAACTTTTCTCTTTGTAGGCATACAGTTTTGCCAGCAGGTTAAGTGAAGGTGAGTGTTTTTTTTTTAAATTGTATCAGTTTTTCTTGATGCATCTGCCTGATGTTCCTGTTGAGCAGAATTTGCTGGAGTGCATTATTTGTTCAGCACTGTTCTCTCACCTTGCAGGATATTTAGAAAGCAACTGCTCAGCACAAACTGGGCAAGCAGAGCTGGAATGAACAATGCTATTGTGCCAGATGTGGGCAAGATCTGCACAACTCAGCAGCTTTAACCCAGCCAAAAAAAAAGGGCCAATCTAACAGAGATTAGTTGGAATTTTGAATTTTTGCATGAGATGTTAACTACATCGTGCATTTAATGAAATTTAATGATTTAGATGGCCCTGGAATTGTGAATGAATGAAGCTTATAGTCATAAATGTGTGCATTGTACAGATCAGGCATACTCAACAGGGCCATAGTACATTTAAGGGGGGCCATGGACTGAAATCCTCGACTTTTTAAATATTTTATAGGTAGGAGAGAAGTATGGAAGAAACCAAGTAAACTTGACTGCTTCACATAGATGGGGCCCCATAAACCTTGAGCCAAGCCCTATAGGGACCAGAGCCAAAAATAAAGTTGTAAATTACTGGTATAGAATCAGTGACAGACTTTATGAACCGTTCCAGTTACATAAAACACACAAGAGAAAATATGGATAATAATTCCTCAGGAAAAGGGAACTAAATGTTTATAATTAGAAATAAATCATAGTGTAAAAATGTGCTGAGTCAACAGCATGATACAGGAAGACAAGGAAATGAACCAATCCCTCTGAATTAATCCAAACCTCCCAGTAGGGTGTTCTATATACAAATGTGTGGGAGAAAAATCACAGGGACATTACGTAAATGGCTTCCATTTCATTTTATTTCTGTCCTTTCATTTATTAGTTCTAACCTAGTCATCGAGCGGTAAAGTGAGTATGTTGGTTAAGAAACATCCAACCCTGACTGACTGGCCCCAAGTAAGCAGTGCACCTGGGACTGGGCAAGTCAGGAGATGGGTGGTTTGATGTGTGAGGTTTTGTGAATGAAATCTCCAGGCTGAGCTTCCAACCACCACTGGGGTCTTGAAAGATTTCTGAACTGAGTTGTTATTGCCACACTTCTCTCCGATTACAAAAACTGTTCATTTTTATGATTAGCATGTTCCTGAGAGGGTGTCTTTGGTTCCAGAGTCAAATTTCAATGCAAAATCCACAACCCGATGAAGAACTCAAGCCTGAAACGTTCGTTATGCATCTTTGCTTATATAAAGGACATGGTTTGACCTTCTGAGTTTCTTCATCATTGTGTTTTTTACCTTTTTTTTCACCCCTGAAATTGGTGTTTCTGCCATTGGTACTACACCTGGTTTGTTGACCCAGACCACCAGCTCGAATCTCTGGAAGGGGAACCCAAGTCCAACCTCTGACTTCAAAGACGACCACTGATACTTTCTGATGAATGACAACTATATTGTTTTCAATTTGATCTTCATTCTTTTTGCCTCATACCATATTAACTTATTCCTGCTTCCCTGAAGTTTCCAGGAGTCGTTTGCTTTGCTCAGTACTTTGTATGGAGATCTCTGTGACATGAAATTTGACCCCATCTTTTCATTTAAATGTGCCGCATTTTTCTATTTTTCGTCTCTTTTCAAGGTTGAATTGATAAATGTTCACCATTATCCCACCACTCTCAGGATATTGCTGCCTCCTATCCAAGTGTTCAGGCATCCACAAGTTAAACATGAATTAATGATTAATCAAATTTTTAAAATTATGACCTTATTGATTAAATGTGGAAGAGAAAAATAATTTAGTGGGGGTAAGTTGCAGAAAGAGCAAGGACCTGAAGTTCCTGAGTTGAAGTAACTAAAAGGCCTGGCATAGCCACAATGATCTGTTGTATTTAAGTTTCATGTTCTAGAAATTATTTGCCTGGAATAACAACTTTACATTCTTCCTACATTTCATCATTCTACCATTCACATGGCCACCAGAGGCAATGGTAAATTAACCTACTGACTTACACGTCTTTGGGATGTGGGAAGAAAGCAGAGCACCTCCTGACCAATGAGATGGACCCAAGGTCAATATTGAATCTAGGTCTCTGGCACGGAGGCCATGGTTTTACGAACAACGCCATTGTAGTGCTACTAGTGCTTTTTGGCAGAGTCCAGAGATGGGAGTGGGGAGGTTGAGATGGCCTGTGCTGTGGTTGTACAGGGAGTGGGGAAAAGGAACTGGAGTTTTACCCTGCACTGGGGATTTGCAGTCTACATTATGTCTGAAATGTGACTTGTATTATGGGGGTGGTGGGTGGGTGGGTGGAGGGAATGGTTGTGTAAAAGTGATCAAAATTGTACCTCGAGTCAGAAAATCAAGGGGCCACAACAAGAAAAAAATTGAGAATGGTTGATCTGGAGTGGGTAAGATCAGGGTGTTGGCAGTGACATTGGAGGGTGCATAAGGCAAGAGTGGTGAAGGGAGCGTGAGGAAGAAATGTTTTCTTCTAAAAGTTTCGGCTGAAAGTTTAGAAAGGATTTGCCTAATGGGGCTCCAATCCAGTACTGTGCTGAGAAGTCAGTTATTTAGACATCTGAGCTGGGTCTGACCATTGAGTCTGACCAGGCCTGTACTTCATGGTTTTCCACTGTAACATTTCTAGAAAGGTTCACTGCATCATAAGCCCATTGAACATTAGGCACTTTTAAGCTGCAGCACCTGGGTAGCCCTCGTGGGACCCAGGTGCGATTAGTTGGGCAAAGGTGCTTCTAGCACCTTTTAAACTGCAGGGGATCAATCCATTAAATTGCCAACCTGGCGATTTAAGGGGGATGATGTGTTGAATGACGCGCCACACACTTACCGGAAGAACAACCGGAAGTGACGAATCAAAGTCCAAATGGCGAACGGGAACAATCTTCAGGTGCTGGCTAATCAACTCTGCTGTGCTTCAGTACAGCAGGCAACTGTTGTGACCATCACTGTCAGTCATTATAGGAACAGCAGGATGTAAGCACTGCACATTTCAGTAGGTGCAGCCAGGTGATGCACGCATCAAATGCTGACGTCACTGGAACAACTGGGTTGGCCATTTTCCTTTTCAAGCTGCCGGTGGACTCGACCTAGTTAAGTTTAACTGGGTTCCCTGACTATCCGTGAGGTACATCAGGGACCTAGTTGGATTTGGACCCTTTCAAACTGCCGCGTGAGAGGTGCGTTAACTGTGTAAATTGCCCGGTTAACCCTATTTTACATAGCAGCTTGAAAGGGCCTATTGACTGATTTAGATTTGCTTTGTCTTTCCTGGCTGGTGTTGATGCGGAGCTGAGTTTAACTGAATCAGCAGCAATAGAGAATTACACCAGGAACCTCCTGATCCATTTTGCCACGACCTGGAATTGTCGACACCCCTCTATTTTAGGCATGGTTTTATGGATTGGAGTCGGAAGGTCCTTATTTCCATCTCCACTCCATTCAGTAGATGATCTCTACTAATGCTCCCAACACATTTCTGTTGGTCGAATCTTCCTCTACGTAAATTGGGTGTCACATTCCTTAAATTGCAACTGAATTAAGATTTTTGAAGCCCTTAATTCACTGCAAATGTGATAAAACTGTCAGGTTTTTGAAGTGCATTCATTCAAGATACATCTATTTGCAGGCTAGTGGAGATGCAATGGGTTGAAGGTTGCATTTGTAGCTGTTGTGAAATTGCTTGCTTAATTTCAAACCAAATAGGATTTCATAACCAAGCTTGTCAATTGCATTACAATACAAATAAAACTGCTTTTTTAATTTCTTGCCACACTTCCTTCTCCCTGGAGGGTGAACTTGCAGTGGATGTATTGCCTATTAACAACTGAACTGGGATGTCCTTGCCAGGTCAGCAGAGCCTGCAGATGACCATCCCCACATCAACACCATGTTTCAAATGCTCACTGAAGATAGGCTTGCAAGCTCCAGATTACATAACTGCTTCACCAGTTTATTGATATTATCCTTGTTTTTCTGTTTATTTTACTCTGTTTTGCATTATTCTGTCTTCTAGAAGTCTTCTGGCGACCGATATTAAATGCAGACCTTGCTGGTGCTACCTGTCCCATAAGTGGACAAGGTCGCACATTACGTTAGAATGTCCTTGATGATTCTGATCATTCACTTTTTTTTGCTGAGATCCTTTAGGATCTGCTGTTAGATGTGACTGTAACTGATCAGTTCCTGAGTATCACAGTCCAGAGGGCAAACCTCCGTAGATTCTTCAATTTACATTTTTGTGTAATTTTGTGCCCACTGACCCTGTTCTACTTGAAATGTCGGGGAGAAATAAGTTGTCAGGAATGTAAGCAAAGCTGCTGGTTTGATATGGATATAATTTGAATTTTTGTGTGTGTGTGGGTGCGTTTGTGGCAGAGAGAATCACCTGAAGTCTCCTACTGCCCCACCCACACCATTGACATGATCTGTCGGGATCGTTGTTTGAAGAAGGCAAGCAAAATCATTGAAGACTCCTTCTACCCTGCACACAGCATCTTTAGGCTGCTCCCATTGGAAAAAGGGATACAGGAATATCCCTGCCAGCAATACCAGGCACAAGCATGCCCTTATGTGCGTGCGCGTGTGTGATGCTTTGGACATTTGTGAATGGCAATGACATTTTACTTTAGCTACAGATTTGCTGAACAGTTGGCAGAGGGATAGGTCAACAAAAGTTCTCCCCTGATCAATTGCCTGCACTGATCAACAATCCTTAATTGAGATGGCCGGCAACGTTTCAAACAAAATGTAAATGTCCTCATGTTATAAACTATTCACAGACACCTTGGACTGGTGGTAGAATTTCTAATAAAAACAGGAAGTTCTAGGATCACTCAGTAGGTCACACAGCATCGAAGACTGAAACCTTAACTGTGGAGTCTTTCCAGCATTTTCTGTTTTTTATTTCAGATTTCCAAAATCTACAGCTTAGATCTTCAGTTCTGCGACTGTTCAGTGCGATTTTCCTTTTCTGAACAAGTGCACTCCTCTTATTCTTTACTTCCTATTATAATGGAACTGATTTTTTTCCCCTCCCTTGGTGATACAGTTCCACTAAGCTGCTTTTGATTGTGCCCCAGCCTTTGGCCATCAGCAACCACAGCTTGTCTCTGCTTTGCATTTAACCTTCAGAGCAAGCCGAGCTGGAACCCACCAGCCTGAACCGGTGAATCCTTGCAGCCTCCTTGAGTCATCAGAGCTCTTTTGATCAGCGTGTTGTGAACTTTCCAGAGTAAAAAAAAAATCATTCGGTCAGCAAACGAAACAAAAGGTTCTCATTTCTTGACAAATAAAATTGAACTTAATAATTAATTTGTTTCTTTGCCCCTGCTTTGAATTTCTGCCCCTTTATTTTTTGCATGTGTTTACCATTTACTTAAATATGGCACAGGTAGATTTCTTGTCAGTGAACTGTGTGTTTTCAGGACTTGTGAATATGGCCTCTGTCCCCACAGCAGCTGCCTTTGAGTCAGGCTGGGAAGGCATGTGATTACAGAGGTTAGCAGTGCCATGGAGAACTACAGGCCAAAAGCTACTTCCTTGATGCTAAAATGTGGTTTCAAGCCCCCCCCCCCCCCATCCACCCAATTCTGTGACATGATTTCCACCCCCCCCCTCCCCCATCTTGCTGCAACTTTCTTGTTTAGTGCAGCTTAGTCTCCATCTACCCAGTCTCTCCAGAAAGTCCAGTGCACTCCAGGCCTGTTACACTTCTGACAATCCTCCTCTGTGGACGTTCAGGGCCCTGTGAAATTCAGCAAGAAAAAGCAGGAATGTGTCTGTATGAATGTACCGTATAGGCTGGCCCACTCCCTGCACCTGTGACTCCTCCCCTCTGAATCCCCATAAAGGCTGTTATGCCCAACCCCCTCCCTCAGTTCTTGCCGAGGTGTGCTGATGTTTTCTGGTGATTAAAGCCTATTAATCACAACTTTCAGTCTAATGGGGTTAATCAATAGCGCTACAGTATCCCCAGGTTGACCATAAGGCAGGATTAATAACCAGACCATAGCGAAAGGAACAGATGACCTGATAGTTGCTGAGGTTTCACTCTGCTCAATCTGTTGACCTGTTCTCCAACATTAAATAACTCTTCAGGATCTGTGCTGGAATGTCCTGAGGTCATAAAAAAAATATGCAGAATTGAAACTTTTTTTTCTTTCTGATTACTTAAGGAGCGTGTACATGCTAGAATCAGCAGAGAGTGTGTCTGGGCTGTGAAAACGGAATTTCTTGGAAAATGTTGTCTTCCAGTTATCTGAAACTTGTGGGGATAGATTCTTCAAAGCACAACATTATATGGATTAGGTTGACAGTGCTGTGTCCAGAGGGAGATCAGTGACCTGTTCTCTGATTGCCTCAGCTTTTATTTACTGAGATCCCGAAACAAGTCAACAGCAGATTGTAGAGTGTGAGATTGATAAACAAAGTGCATGCCATATGTTATTCATGACAGTCAGACATGCCTTCAATGTAGCATTGGAAACTGGATTTTAATATCCTACTTGGGATAAGATGATAATTCTAAGTATTTGACATTATCAGGCTTGTGTGACTCATTCTGGGGGTGGGGTGCTGTGTAAGCTTGTAGTCATGCAAGTTCCTTGTTTTACTTCATTTTCTGACCTTCATTCGTCTCAGGCTGTGAAAGTAGATCAGCACGAATTGTTCCATTTTCCTGTTAATCCCTTTAAATAACTTAGGAACTAGTGGAGGGGAAAAGAGACAGGTTATGAAAGGATGTGGCAGGCAGGCCTAGCAGTTAGTGACATGATGGGCCAAATGACCTCCTCGAGTCTATCTGAACAATCCCATTTCCCCCGCCCCCCCCCATCCCCCTGGTTACTTCCCTGTTCTCTCCCATGTGCCTCCTGGCTCTCCCACCATGCCTTCACCAGCCAATTGACCTACCAGCTAACATACCTTTGAGATGTGGGAGGAAACTGGAGCAGGCAAGGAGAAGCCCACACATCACAAGGTGAATGGGAAAACTCCTAACAGACAGCAACTGTGTGTTGAAGCTGGTTCACTGGTGCCGCCCTGTTGTCTCACCACTTAAGGTGCCTCAGGTGCTGTCTGTGTGGAGTTTTCATGGGTTACCTCCAGGTTCTCTTGGTTTTGACCACGTCTGTGGGAGTTTTGCTTGATGTGGGGAAGGAAATGGAGAGGAGTTGATGGGCATGTGAGAGGGAATAAGGTACAGGAGAATGCGACCAATTGAATTGCTCCCTAGTGAGTTAACAAGGGCTGAATATTCTCTTTTCTGTTGTTTTAAATGCAAAGTAATAATGCTTTAGCCATTTGTATATTCAGGATTTTAGCTCCTTCTACTTACAGTACTATGGTTTTAAAGTTCTTTATCTTTAGTTCAAATTCCTTTACTGTCTTAAGCCTTCCTGACCTCTGTAACCTTCTGTGACTCTCTGAAACATTCTTCTTGCAACCTGTGTGCTGAAGGCTGCAATCTGTGTGCACAGCTTGTTCATTTATCTGCTGACTTGAGTGGAAATGCTAACTTGCATTGCAACGACTTTTTTAGAAAGTTCAATTGGCTTGCCAATTCTAAGTCAGGACCAGGTTCTTTGGTTATCAAAATAATTTTGTTTTACTTTTCATTCTACACAGTGATTTCGATCTGTCATTTATCTATCTGACATCGAGACCCTTTGGGCTTGAACCTTGCCAAACTTGGAAACCTACTGCAGTCTCATTCTCATCCTGTTGGCCTGCCTGTTACCTTGAAGATGTTAATACTTTGCCCTTTAACTTTTCTTGTCTTTCCATCAATGCTTGAACAGCTGTGCTTTCTGTGGTGGAACACTGTATTACAGTCATTGTACTGGTTGGCTTGCCCCGATACTGTAACTCTTTCCCCCTCCAGGATTGCTAATAAAGATGGTATTATCCAATCCCCTCCCTCAGTACTGCCTTGGAATTGAGCCAACAGCATGTAAGATATGCCTGTGAGTTTATAGTGATTAAAACCTACTAATCTCGACTTCTGGTCTGTCGTGTATAATTGATAGCACTACAATTTAATCACTATACCTATGTGCCATGGACGAGGCTATTTGAGTGGAGAAGCTGGACACTGATCCAGAGGCCTCTGTAAAATTTGATTAGTGGCTGCACTGCCTGAACGCCTTTGAGGTGACCTAACATTCGGGAAGATGTTAATGAGAGAGACCTGCTGTTTGCACAGATCGACCACCATGTTTTCCAGATGATTAGATACTGTGAAACTTACTCAGTCGCTATGGGGCACCTGGAAAGGCAGTACGTGGCCCTGAAGAATGTAATCTATGCCAGATACCTCCTGGGCAGCTGTTTACAAGCACCTGGTGAGTCTGTTGAGAAATGCATTCAAGCCTTGCAGGAGCTGGGGAGAGCTTGTGACTGCACTGACCATTATGGCAGCCATCTACCAGGAGGAGCTGATCAGGGATACCTTTGTGGCCGGTCTCAGGATTGATCACATCAGACAAAGGCTCTTGGAGAAGGATGCTCGGACCCTGCAGGACCTGGCCAATTTTGCCAAGGCACGAGAAAGGAATACGGAGACTTACTCCACCAGTGACGTGGCTGGCATGTGGGGAGTTTGGGTGTCGCCATTTTGGGACGTGGGTTCCCAAACACCTGAAATACTATTAATGTGGCCAGGCAAAGCACCCTCGGAAGAATTGCCCTGCCAGAAGTGCGACCTGCTCCAGCTGCGCAAGGGTGTATAGGTCCAGACCTTGCAGCACCGCAAGCGAGCAACAACTATCGTCATCTTGGACTGCATCACTTCTGGTCGCAGAAAACAGCACGGCGAAGGCCCAAGCTCTACTGCCAGAGCCGACATTACTTCCAGGTTCACTTCCAGTGGTGACCGCGTATGTGCATGTTCAGTAACAGTGAGTCAGATGATTAACTGGCACTGGCATCCATCGTTCTGGACCAGAGCAGCCCACATCAATTAGCAAGGTCCACTATGGACATTGAGGTAAACAGCTGCATTACCAACTGCTTGTTTGACATGGGAAGCACTGAAAACTTTATACACCCAGTTACTGTACAGCACTGCTCCCTCACAGTGATCCCTTGTTAGAGTCCAAGACCCATTCGACCAAAATCCGAGGTAGTTGCACAGTTACACTAATTGTGAGTGGCACCAAGCATAAGAATTTTTAAATTGCTTGTGATGCCACAATTCTGCATCGGTCACACTGGGGCTTGACTTGCAGTGCCAACTTGAGTGTTCTGATGGAATATGATGGCCCCCACCCCTCCCTCACTGTCTGTTATAACCAACTTTTAAACCACCGACTTGTCTCCCCAGACACAGCCAACCAGCAACCTAAACACCACCCACTGCTCATGTCCTGCAGTCTGTCCACCCTCCAGGTCTCACCACCCCCTGTTTGAAAACCTCACTCAGATTGTAACCCGGTGGCAACTAAGAGCAGGCGATACAGTCCTGGGGACAGAGTCTTTATCAAGGCTGAGGTTAAGCAACTCCTGGCAGAGGCATCATAGAGCCCAATACCAGCCCTTGGAGAGCATAGTGGTCGTAACGAGCAGAGAGAAGCACAGGATGGCCATAGACTACAGCCAAATCATCAACTGGTTCACCCTCATGGTGAATGAGGTTGCCCAATTCCGGTCTTCTCCACTATTGACCTCAAGTTGGCCTATCGCCAGCGGCCCGGAAGACAGCCCATACACGGTGTTCGAGGCAGACAGCCGCCTCTACCATTTCCTCAGGGTCCTCTTTGGAGTTACAAATGGAGTTTCAGTCTTCTAGAGGGAGATGGACCGAATGGTGGATCACCGCCAACTGAAAGCAATGTTCCCCTACCTGGACAACATGACCATCTGTGGCCATGACCTGCAGGACTATGATGCTAACCTGCAAAAATTCCTTCAGATAGCAAAAGCCCTAAATTTCACATATAACCAGAAGAAATGAGTATTCTGCATTGCATCTGGCTATAACTAGGATGCTTGGTGAAAAATGGAGTCATTGGACCTGACCCTGAGCATATGTGGCCCCTGCTGGTGCTTCCACTCCCCCATAACCTTAAGGCTCTGAAAAGGTGCCTGAGGTTCTTTTCATACTCAGCACAATGGGTCCCAAATTATACAGACAAAGCCAACCCCCTGGTTTTTAAAAACTACTACTTCTCCCCATTGGCAGAAGACCAAGCGCCCTTCACTTGCATCAAAGGCGACATTGCCAAAGTGGTGATGCACGCCATAGATGAATTAATCCCATTCCAGGTGGAGAGCGATGTGTCCAACTTCGTTCTGGCTGCCACATTTAACCAGGCGAGCAGGCTGGTGGCATTTTTCTCACATACCCTCCAGGGCTCCGAACTTTAGCTCTCAGCCATTGAGAAAGAGGCCCATGCCATAGTGGAAGCTGTGTGTCACTGAAGGCATTACCTAGCCAGCGAACTGTTCACTCTGCTGACTGATTAATGTGCAGTTGCATTTATGTTTAACAACAAACAGTGGGGAAAAATTAAGAACAACAAGATCCTGAAGTGGAGAATTAAACTGTCCACCTACAACTACAAGATCTTGTACGGGTTCAGGAAGCTCAGTGGGCCTCCCAATGCCCTGTGCAGGGTTACCTGTACCAACGTGCAAGCAGATTGCCTCCAAGCCCTTCACAACAGCCTTTATCACCCCGGGGTCATCAGGCTCTATCATTTTGTGAGAGCCTGCAACCTCCCTTACTTGGTTCAGGATATTAGGGAGCTGACCTGCAGCTGCCCGGTCTGAGTGGAGTGCAAGCCACATTTCTACCGGCTGGAAAAGCTCACCCACCCCTTCAAATATCTAAGTATGGACTTCAAGTATGCCCTCCATGAACTGGAATGAGTAGCTTCTTAACATTGTTGATGAATACTCATGATTCCCGTTTGTTATCCTCGCCCAGATATGACTATGGCCACTGTCATAAAGTCCTTGCATAACCTCTTCACTCACTTTGGTTACCCAAGTTACATGCACAGTACATGCTGGGCAGGACCAACAGCTATAATCCTCGAGGGAATGGCCAGGTGGAAAGGGCCCTCAAGACAAAAGGTCTGCCTGTCTCCCAGTGGCAAGAGGTCCTACCAGAAGCACTCCATGCCACCAGGTCCCTCTGTACAGTGACAAAAGTGACCCCACATGAAAAATTATTCTCCTTCCCCGGACGTCAGCATTGAGATCTATGCTACTGGTCTGGCTGATGACCTTAGGGCCTGCGCTACTCTGGAGATGCACTGGAACCCACAAAGCAGAGCCCCTGATTGAGAAGGTCCACCTCCACGCAAACCCCCAGTATGCCTACGTGCAGTACGCAGATGGGCAGAGAGAGATACTGTCTCTGTCCAGGACCTGGCAAATGCAGGAATCCCCACAACTGAGGTGCTCGCTGAACCATGGTCGATTGACCAGGATCCTCCCCCTTCCCCATGATTGCTGGAGACATGGTCGAGGATCTGCATCGGCACCAGCTGCACCACCCCAACCCACAACCTCCCCCTCCCCAACCAGCCCCAACTGATTCTCTTCAGCCATCCAAATCACAGCCCATCACACAGCACTGCCCAGGAGCCTACAGCAATGCCACAGACAGCACTGTGATGGTCAGTTCAATGGACAAAACCACCAGACAGGCTGAACCTGTAAATTGACTCTGAATGGACTCTGACACTTTACCTCGCCAGACTTTGTTTCAAAAGAAGGGGTGAATGTGGTGGAACACTGTAATATAGTCCACTCCAATACTGTAACTCCTCCCTCTCCAGGATCCCTAGTAAAGGTGCTATCGCCCAATCTCCTCCCTCAGTACTCCCTCGGAATCGGACCAACAGCATGTAAGCTATGACGGTAAGTTTATAGTGAATAAAGCCTATTAATCCTGACTTCTGTTCTGTTGGGTCTAATTGATAGCGCTACACTTTCAATCACAAGACCCAAGTTTGGGAACTGCATTTCACACTTCTTTACCTCTTGCTTCCTTTCAGCAGCTTCTTAAAATCTGATCTCTCTTAAATCACATTTGGTCATCTGACCCAGTACCATTTTGTGTCAAATTCTGTTTAATAAATGCTGCTGCCAAGTGTTGGGAAGCATTTTAACTACAATAGAAATCTAAGTCATTCTTCAGTGTTTAGTGATAAGGCCCACCAGTTGATTATCTTTTTCTTTAAAATGTTACTTACAGCACAGTAGAAGCCGATTCTGGCCATTTAAGTCTGTGCCACCTAATTTAACCTATAACCCTGTATGATTTGGAGGGTGTGAGGAAACCTGAGCACCCAGTGAAAATCCACGCAGACACGGAGAAAACATACAAACTCCTGACTCGAACCTGGGTCACTGGAGCTGTAATGTTTTGAGTGGTTCAGTGTGATGGAGCAACAGTAATGGACAACATGTATTAATTCCTATGAGAATGGCTCAGGCCCCAAACGTTGGTAATATATCTTTACCTCTGATGCATTCTGCGAGACCAGCTGAGCTACTCCAGCATTTGTTTTTACTGCAGAGAAGGTTCACGAGAATGTTGACAGGATTTCAGGGTCTGAGTTACAGGGAAAGGTTGTGCAGACTGGGGCTTTTTAGAAGATTGAGAGGGAACTTGATAGAGGTGTTTAAGATTTTAAAAGGGACAGACAGAGTAAATGTGGATAGGCTTTTTCAATTAAGAAAGGGGGAGATTCAAACTAGAGGACATGGTTTAAGATTGAAGGGGGAAAATTATAAGGGGAACATGAGGGGAAATTTCTTTACGCAGAGGGTGGTGGGGATGTGGAATGAGCTTCCGGCAGACGTGGTCGAGGCGGAATCATTGGTTACATTTAAGGAAAGACTGGATCGTTACATGGATAGGAGGGGACTAGAGGGGTATGGACCGGGTGCTGGTCAGTGGGACTAGGAGGGTGGGGATTTGCTACGGCATGGACTAGTAGAGCCAAACTGGCCTGTTCTGTGCTGTAAGTGGTTATATATATGGTTATACAATGACAGCATCTACAGACTTTCATGTTTCGTCAAAATAATGGAACATAATCATGTGATCCCTTTGAGCAGAGCCACTTCATCTGAATTAATGGCTTCTCACAAAATCATGTTGGTCTTGCTCTCCTTTTTGCTGGAGCAAATATATAAAATGTATTGCTTTAATGGAGAAAGAGTTTATTATTGAGGTCACTCCCAATTTGTATTGAAGGCAGGATGTGACAATGAGGTTTTTTGATCTGGGTCATGATGTTCATTGGCAGAAGAGGGTTTGATTCGCCTTTTGTCCATTTAGTGGCTATAATGCCAAGGATTCAAGAGAAATAAGAGTGCTGGTGGGCCATGAGGACACCTGCTCTCCCATCCACTATGATCACGGTTGACCCCCTCTGCAGCACGTTCCCCATGTGCCTAGGGCTCCGATGTGGACCAAATACCTGTCCATCTTTCCATTGAATGTATCCAATGACTTAACTTCCCAAGCCTTCTGGGCAAGAGAATTCCAAAGATTCTTGACCCTCCAAGATGAGAAATTCCTTGATGATTCCATCTTAAATTGGCAACAAATGATCATGAACACTGTCTAACAGTTATAGAATTAATTGATGATTTAGAATTAACATATTCCTTTTATAGTAAAAAATGGTAAAATAGTCCAGCCCATGGCGTTCAATGAAACATAAAGATTGTATTAGATCAAAGGAAAAGATTTATAATATTTAAAAAGTCTGAGAAATTTTTGGAATCCATCAGAGAAAGACAAGGTGATTGATAAACAAAGGGAAAGTGGTAGATGAAAGTAAGGTTGAAATACGTGATTTCAGACACAGACAGAAAGTCAGTCTGGAACAGACTGATCCATCCATGCCCTTTTGGATGCATTGTCATGTGCTCCACCTGGAGGTTACTGTTGATATTCTCAGTTTGACCTCCTGTTACCTCTCCACTCAGACACTCTGGAAGAAGAGTTGATTTTGCTATTGATTTTACTCCATCGAATCTTCTTGTTGCATTGGCAGTGCTCTTGAAGTCGATGATTGGCCAGGGAGGAGATGAGTAAAACATCTCCTCCTCACTGACTGACGATCAACACAGACGCATCTCAAGGATGCATGTTTAGCCCACTCTCTCAACACACGTGACTGAGTGGCTAGGCACAATTCAAATGACATCTACAAATTTGCTGTTGAAACCATGGTCATCAGTAGAATAACAAACAGCAATGAGGAAGTGTACAGTAGGAAGATGGATCAGCTGGTTGGTGTCATGATATACAGTAGCTTAATGAAAGGCTCAGGCCAGAAACATTGGCTATACATCTTTACCTTCTATGGACACTGCATGGCCTGCTGAGTTCCTCCAGCATTTTTGTGCTTTTACTAAGAAAGAGAGGTGCAATCTAGTTTCAATGGGAGCGACAGTGGCAGAGGGAGATGTGGAACACAGGAGAGGGCTGTGAAACAATGAATGGCATTCGCTTAATAATATCACTGACCTGCACGTTAAGCTGATGTAATGTGCAAGGTTGTAGGACCAGTCCACTCATACAAGTAGGATGAGAAAAACATGATCTAACAAAAGAAATGCAGAACATTCAGTAGGTTACATCTGTGGAAAGACCAATGCAATATTTCAAATGAGCGATTCTTTCCTAAATCTGAGATTTTCTGCCAAATTCCAAACAGGACAAAGAAACCTATAACCACTGATGCTTGTTGCAGACTGAACATATCAGCAAAATTGAGATTTTCAATATCACAAGAGTTTACATGAACTTCTCAGTGAGTGTGGGAATGTCTGACAAATGCAAACCTGCACCCAAGGCACAGGAGTAGGACGAGAGCAGCCTGTCTGAAGCTGAACAGAGAGAAATAATAGTTATACTTTCTTTAGACTGCGATGTCAGGAAAATCATGGGAAAAAAATTAACAAAATTTCTGCCTGTGTGGTTGTTCACACTGGGTGCCTGTTTAGACTGCTCATACCTGAGTGCAACAGTCTCAGTGGTTGGTCGTGCAGATTGACTGACCAACAATGAAATTTTCCAGTTCGATTTACACTGTAGGCTTCCTCCAAAAAGTTAGAGGGGTCCTGCAAGATAAATCACGGGGACAGGAATTGACTCAAACTTTGTTCCTTTTTCGACCGCCCGTGTAGCAGCAAAATTCCTTGATTGTGCTGTTACGTGCCTGCAGTCTAAAAACCATAAAAGTTGCACTACTGAAGAAAATGTATTGTGCTACAAATAGAGAGTCCAACCATAAGTATCAGCTTTCTCTTCAGAGTTGGTTTTATTTCCATTGGTTGAGAAGTCCAGGACTAATGGGTCAAAGTATAAAAATAAGAATACTACCTTTCAGGAGCCAACTCCTGCACTCAGTGAGTGATTAGAATTATGCAGTGTCCTTCCACAAATGGCAACCAATGCTAGGCCAATTACTAGTAAATCAGACCAACATTTTGGGGCTGAGCCCTTTGTCGAGGTACGAGCAGAATGTATGCAGGCACCTGAATAAAAAGGTGGGGGCAGGAGGGAAAAAAGAGAGGGGGACGCGTGCAGACCAAACAGGGTCTGAATTAAGGTGGGAAGGCAAAAGTGAAAAATGCTGAGGTGAGAGGCGAACTTCCTCAATTGAGAGAGAAGGGGTTGGTGAGCTGGAGGAAGGGGGGGGGGAGGGGAGAGAAGTGCTTAACTAAACCAGAAAAGACTCTGTTAATGCCATCTGGTTGAAGAGTGTGCAGATGGAAATAAACGAGGCCACCCACATATTGGGGGAACATCATCTAATGTTCTGTCTGGGCACTCTCCAATCAGTGGTATCAACACTGACTTCTCTGGATTTTGATAGGCCCCTTTCCTCCAGTGATCTTCTCAGCTCTTTCTGATGATCTTCTGCATTCTGGGCCGAAGCATTGCAGCTTCCATAGCATGCAATAGTGCAGTCAGACCGGACACTGTCTGGTTCAGTGAATGATCACAGATTGACCATGATCTGATAGTGGGTGGGCAGAGGCCAACATCTGAAGATCAAATGCTGGAAATGTGGCAAGCATTCAGATGCTTGTGGAGCCGAAACACAAAAGGAAGCGTGACCCAACCACAACTCCCAAAAGAGGGAGGGTTAGATCGAAAGGGCAAGTTGCCAGTTGCTGAGGGGGGGAAAAAAATAAGTCAACCAGTGGACTGGGAGCAGTTTGGAATTCGGCACATAGGACCAGGAGTTGCCGAGGAGAGGGGAAGTGGGATAAGGTTATAAGGAACAAAAATGTGGACTGTGAAAGCTAATACGTGTACGTAAAAAGAAAATTGGTCCCAGGCAGAAATAGGAACATTTATGATGGGAAATAAAGAACTGACGAGTAGTAAAAGAATATTTCTGTTCTATCTTTATCAACACATGAATATCTTACTTGAAATGTTAAAGAATCAAATGAAAAAGAGGAACTAAGGAAATTTAGTATTTTTTTTAAAAAAGCACTGGAGAAGGTAATGGTACTGAAAGCCAATAAAGCTCCAGAGTCTGATAATATGCAAGGCTTGAGTATTAAAATAGGTAACTGTGGGATGGGAGAGGACAAGGTCAAATGTAAACTCAGGACAGGGGTAAGACATTGAGACGTTTCTTTACTCAAAGGATGACAAGCCTATGGAATTCTCTACTCCAGAAGGCATTGGCTAAATTGGAGCATGTATTCTTAGAGGTAGAGAAAATTCCAGGGAGCTTGGCAAATGGGATCAAATATAGTTTGATTGAATGGCAGATCAGTCTTAAAGGCCTAATGGTCTCTTAAAATTTTCCCTGTCTGTCTCATTGAATGGCAGAGCAGTGTTGAAGGACTAAAGAGCTGACTACTGATCCTGTGTTCTTTTTGACTCCAATGTTCTATTGTTTTCAATTGGGAACAATGATGCTACAGAATTTGGCGGAGTGTAGACAGCCTTATTCTGTATGGAGCTTGTGCTCTTCCTGGAGCACCAAGCAATCTGCTGGTGGAACCAGAAAGGGGGAGCAGTATCAGCAGGAGAAAAGGAGTGATCAAAGTTTTGGGTCAAGACCCTTCATCAACAGTTGGGACCTGCTGAGTTTCTCCAACAGATTGATTTTTAGTTGACATGCTCTTCTTGTTCAGGGATGGTTTGATGGGCAGTGGTAGGGAACTTCAATTTGAATCTAACCTGTTTATACATACCCTTGGTGTGCTTGATTGAGAGCAGATTGGGAAATGTACCCTGCTATATTGTACTGCTCCAGGAGTGATGAATGGGGCAGAGTGGAGGACACTGTGAATGATGCTACTTTCTGTGGATGGGGGTGGCTGGGGTTATTTAACCCAATAATTTACCTGTTGAGAAACAATGCCTTGCACCTCTCTGGGTCTGTGCACTGGGCCTGGCTAGCAGTGGTCCTGAGTGAACTAATCTCAGCCAAGTTAACGGCACTCTCGTCTGCTGTAGAAGATGGAATGTAGAACATTATGGCTCACTCCTAATGAGCCACTGATGTGCTTTGACTCTTCACTGCCCTTGTCTTCAGAATTGCTGCTTATTTGCAAAATGGTCAAATGACATGGCTATGAAAATGAAATGGGTTTCTTGTATTCCTGCTGCCGTTTAACCTTTCTGGTTTTATACTATTTGTATTCCTCTGGTGTTTCTGAGTTGAATTTAACAAACATTTTTTTAAAAGGAGTCCCAGATGAAGAAAACAGATGTTTTGGGTAGAATACTGTATCCAGTGGAAATGCTCTTCAAGACACTAAATGATAATCCATTTGTTCATTATTTGTATAATTTGTGTGGAGCCTAATGATCTGATGTCACTCTGGTGCTTTGCCTGGTCCCAAACATTGCCCCGAACTGAAGATTTTCTTTCTTTTTCCTGTGTTATCTCTCTCACTCTGTGACTGGTTCTCTCTGTATTTGCATTACAATGCATTTGCTTACAACAGAGGGCAGTTATTTGGCCCATTGAGTTTATGCCTGCTCCAAAGCAACACTGGTATCACTAGTGGGGGGGGGAGGGGGGGTGCGGGCCGCACTGGGTGACACCATCAGATTGGGTGACACCAAAATGACTCTAAAATATTTGTGCAGTGTTTCAGCAGAAATTTATTATTTTTTATAAAAAATGTCTCTAGTTAGTTATAACAAAAAAAACTTTTTTCATGAGCCCAGCTTGCATGCATCAATATGCCTATAAGGCTAAAACTCTATGCAAATTTACTTTTTGAACCTTCTAAATGTTCCCCGGTCAGACTCAACTTTCCAATACTCGTGTCAGGTAAGTGGGAAACCGTCAGGGGAGGAAAGAAAAAAGCGAGAAAAACGGAGAGCACACCAGTGACTATCCCACTCAGCAACAGTTATGTTGTGTTGGATTCTGTTGAGGGAGATGACCGGACAGAAGATGGCCACGGGCACCAGGTCAATGGCAATGAGCCTGGCAGAGTGGTGCAAAGGAAAAGGAGAAATGCAGTAGTTAATGGGGACTCCATTATCAGGGGTACAGACAGGAGGTTCTGTGAGCCAGATAAGTAGACCCGCATGGTGTGCTGCCTCCCTGGTACAAGGGTACGAGATATCACAAATCTGGTCCAAAATATTTTGAGAGGAGAGGGAGAGCAGCCTGATGTCTTGGTACATGTGGGTACAAACGACATTGACAAGAAAGGGGAGGAGGTAATGAAAAGGGATTACAGTGAGCTGGGACAAAAGCTGAAAGACAGGAATGCTAGGGTGGTACATTTCTGAAATAGTGATCACAGACAAGTGATCTCGGGATTACTACCTGTTCCAAATGCAAGTGATGAAAAGAATGTAAAAATAAGGAAAATGAACGTGTGGCTGAGGTGGTGGTGTACAGGGCAAGGATTTGGCTTCTTGGATCATTGGGATCTCTTTTGGGGAAGGCATGATCTTTACAAGAGGGACAGGTTGCACCTAAATCCAAAAGCTGTCAACATTTTGGCAAGTATGTTTGGTACAGCAGTGGGGCAAGGTTTAAATTAATTTGGCAGGGGTATGGGAACCAGAGTGATAGGGAAAAGGGTAGGGAAGATAAAGTAATGGCCAGGAAAAGTAATTTTGGGAGGAGAAAGTAAAAAATCAGATGGTGCAGTGAGTTTTCAGGTCAATGACAGTGTTAAGAAAATTACAAAGAAAAATAGTGGGCAGAAAAATCAAAAGAAAAGGTTACAGAAGTCACGAGATATTAAAAGGACAAAGGGCATAAGGGCACTTTATCTGAATGTCCGCAGTATTAGAAATAATGTTAGTGAACATGAGGCCTATGATTTGGTAGCCATCACGGAAACATGGCTACAAGGTGACCCTAAATGGGAATTAAACTTTCAAGGGTATTAGGTGGTGCAAAGAGATAGACAGGATGGTAAAGGAGGTGGAGTTGCACTCTTAATCAAAGATGAGCTCCAGGCAGTAGTGAGGGATGATATAAGATCTAAAGAGCATAATGTTGAGTCCATTTGGGTAGAGATAACGAATAACAAAGGGAAAAAATTATTGATGGGTGTTATCTATCGCCCACCCAATAACAATAGTTTAGTGGCACAGGAAATAAATAGAGAGATAAGTGAGGCATGTAATAATGTTACGGCAGTAGTCATGGGGGACTTTAACTTCCACATAGATTGGGAAAATCAAGTTGGTCGTGGGAGTCTGGAAGAGGACTTCATAGAATGCATCCGTGATAGCTTTTTGAGCAGCATGTTAAAGATTCCACAAGAGAAAATGTTCTCCTGCATCTAGTGTTGTGTAATGAGATAGGTAGAGTAAATGATGTAATAGTCAGAGACCATCTGGGAAATAGCGATCATAGTATGATTGAATTTCTCATTTAGATGGAAGGGGAAATAGTTAGATCTAAAACTAATATATTACGCTTAAACAGGGGTGACTACCATAGGATGAGGGAGGAGGGGACTGGGAGCACAGGCTAATTGATGAAACAGTTGAGGAACAGTGGAAGATTTTCAAAGAAATATTTTGTAATGCTCAACAAAAGTATATTCTGGTCAGGAAAAAGGGGAGCAAGGGAGGGAAAAATCAACCGTGGTTAACAAAGGAAATAAAGGAGAGTATAAAATTGAAGGCACAGGTGTACAAAGCTTCAAAGAGCAGTGAGAAACTGGAAGATTGGGATAACTTTAAGAGACAACAAGGGGTTTCAAAGCAGGTAATAAGAAATGGGAAAAAGGATTATGAAAGTAAATTGGCACAAAATATGAAAAGAGAAAGCAAAAAATTTTATAAATATATAAAATGGAAGAGGGTGGCCAGAGATAACATAGGACCCTTGGAGGATGAGAAAGGAAAACTAGTAGCAAAAAATTAGGAAATGGCCGAGGCATTGAACAAATATTTTGTGTCAGTCTTCACGGTGGAAGACATGTCCACCATGCCTAAGTGCGGAGTTAAGGATACGAATGTTGGGGAGGGCCTTGATAAAATAGTTGTTACAAAGGAAGTAGTGATGGAGAAACTAATGAGACTAAAGCCAGACAAATCACCTGGTCCTGATGATATGCATCCAAGGGTTCTGAAGGAAATGGCAGAAGTTATAGTTGATGCATTGGTGGTCATATACCAAAATTCCTTGTATTCTGGGCAGGTCCTGGCAGACTGGAAGACAGCAAATGTCACGCCACTTTTTAAGAAGGGATGTAGGCAGAAGACTGGAAATTATCGGCCAATTAGCTTGACGTCTGTAGTTGGAAAAATGCTGAAGCCGTCATTAAAGATGAAATAGTGAAACTTTTGGAATGTAAGGGTTCAATCAGGCAGACGCAGCATGGTTTTAGAAAGGGAAGATCTTGTTTGACAAACTTGTTAGGATTCTTTGAGGATATAATGGGTGCGGTGGATAGAGGGAAACAAGTTGATGTGGTATATTTGGATTTCCAGAAAGTGTTTGATAAGGTGCCAAACAAGAGACTTATCAGTAAGTTACAGGAAAGTGGAGTCCAGGGAAGTATATTGGCCTGGATTGAAAATTGGTTGTCTGACAGGAGGCAGAGAGTCGGGATAAATGGGAGTTTTTCAGGTTGGCAAAGAGTGGTAAGTGGGGTGCCGCAGGGGTCGGTGTTAGGCCCACAACTGTTTATCATTTACATTGATGACTTGGAGGAGGGGACAAAATGTGGTGAAGCCAAGTCTGCGGATGACACCAAATTGAGTGGAAGAGCAAATTGTAATGAGGATGTGGAGAGTCTGCAGAGGGATATAATTAAACTGAATGAGTGGGCAAAGTTCTGGCAGATGGAGTACAATGTTAGAAAGTGTGAGGTTATCCACTTTGGCAAGAAAAATAAAAGAGCTGAATATTATTTCAAGGTTGAAAAACTACAGCATGCTGTTGTGCAGACGGACTTGGGAGTGCTTGTTCATGAATCGCAAAACGTTAGGTTGCACGTGCAGCAGGTTATTAAGAAGGCAAATGGAATGTTGGCCTTCATCGCTAGAGGTATTGAATTCAGGAGTAGGGAGGTACTGGTGAGTCCGCACCTGGAGTACTGTGTCCAGTTCTGGTCTCCATATTTGAGGAAGGATATACTGGCTTTGGAGACGGTCCAAAGGAGGTTTACTAGGTTGATCCCTGGGATGAAGGGGTTGACTTATGATGAAAGGTTAAATCGTCTAGGATTGTATTTGCTCGAGTTCAGAAGAATGAGAGGAGAATTTATAGAAACATATAGGATTATGAAGGGTATGGATAGGATAGATATAGGAAGGTTTTTTGAGCTGGCCGGGGAAACTAAAACGAGAGGACACATTCTCAATATTCGGGGGAGTAGATTTAGGACAGAGATGAGGAAAAATAGTTTTTCCCAGAGAGTAGTGAATGTTTGGAATTCTCTAACCAGGGAAGTGGTTAAGGCTGCTTCATTAAACATATTTAAAATTTGGTTAGATAAATTTTTACATGATAGAGGAATTAGGGGATATGGGGAGAAGACCGGTAGGTGGAGTTAGGTCATAAATTAGATCAGCCGTCATCTAATTGAATGGCGGAGCAGGCTCGATGGGCCATTTTTGGCCTACGCCTATTCCTACTTCCTATGTTCCCCATACCCCCGCCCCCCCACCTCAATGCTGCCATCACCCTGCCCTTCCACCCACCCACCCACCCCCACCCGGGCTCAGCATTGCTGCCACCCCAGACGTACAAAGAACACACACCTGTTTCTTCTATGCTAGGTACATTCCAGGGGTTTGGGGGGGGGGAGGGTGGGGGTAACACCATGAGTTACCGCACCAGGTAACCCAACCCTAGTGATGCCACTGATAGCAATCCCAATCGCCTCCCACTAATTTTCTCTGTTACATATCAGAATTTACTGTCGTGAAATTTGGTGTTTTGTGGCAAATATTATGACTTCAATTCCAAACCTTCTCCCACCTACTTGCGAGTAGGGCCATCTCCAGTGGCCGGTTAACCATAAACCTGCTTGGGATGTCCCAGGAAATAGGAATCCTGAAGGAAACCCACACCAGACACAGGGAGGATGTGCATTCTCCACATGGAAGCACTCTGGGTTGGGATTGAACACTGGAACTGTGAGGCAGTGTTGATACAAGCTGTGTCTCATTCAACCAGTATGCTGAATAAATCGATAGCTTTTTCAGTTCAAGTACCTTGATAGAAAGTTTTGAATTGAATAAAAGATTGATGGGATAGTGTCAGCTATAACCAACATCCTTGTAAATCTACTCCCTGGCCTGCCTTTCTATAATGAGGTGAGTCAGTGTGCCAGTACTCTAGCTGTAACCTAAGTTTATATAGCCTCAACCTGACCTTCCAATTGTTATACTTTATTTGCTTTAACTTTGTCTGCCACCCAGCTTACAACAGAAATGTGTGGAGATGCAATCCAATTCTGCTATTCCTGTACACACACATTATCATATCCTGTATCATGCATTGATTTCCAACCTGAAATGCATAACCTTGCATTTCTCTGATACGAACTCCTTATACCATCTGACCATTTATCTCGCTGCATTTTCCTGGGTCCCCTTGTTCCAGTATGGAGTTTGTAAACTGTAGGCCTGAACCGTCTTTCCCCCCACCCCGCATATTCCCCTTCATCCTGTCTGTCTTGGATCCCTTGTCCAAGAGAAGAGAACAGAAAAACAAACTAAGTAGCTGTTGACTGACTTGATTGTGTTTTATTCAGTTATGCTGCATGCAAAGCCACCGACACTTATACTCACTTGCAGTGGCTGGGTCTTCAGTGATTCACTGTGATCAATTAAGTGAATGCAACACGGAGCCTTGTAAACTTCTTTGCTTTTTTGTTTTGACGTTGTATTTCTTTGACCTTCTGATATTTCTGGTAGCCAATTGAAGTGCTCTTTATGTTGATACAATGCTCTGAAATCTTTACAGTTCTTTGTTTTTAAATGCTTATTGATCTCACTAACTAGTTCCTCCTTATACGATTCTGATGCCTCATCCTTTAAACTTAAAAAATTTTTCATCATTCTATGGAGTGATTCATTCTGTTGTAGAATCTATAAATGGAAAAGTTGATCTCTTTCCTTCTTTCTTCAGATGCTCTGTTACCATCATTTTCTCTTGTTTTTCAGGCCTTGCATTTTTCTTTACTAGTTACCTGAAGAATTGGTCAAATAATGAGAACCAATTTTTTTTTACCAAAGCAAAGTTCCGATAGAAATGCAAGTAATTGATGAGAAACTAAATCCTTGAAGTTTTTTTTTACTCTATACAAACCCAACTCCAACGAACATGATGTCAGTTCCTCAAGCTGTGGCCTGTTTGAACTCTGCGGGGCCTGCAGCAAATATTTTAAAGGGACCCTAAATTGTGCTGGTTGATGCGTGTGTGTTCCTAAATAGTGCTGGTTAGGAAAATAGGAAGTAGGAACAGGAGTAGGCCAAAAATGGCCCATCGAGCCTGCTCCGCCATTCAATACGATCATGGCTGATCTAATTTATGACCTAACTCCACCTACCTGCCTTCTCCCCATATCCCCTAATTCCTCTATCATGTAAAAATTTATCTAACCAAATTTTAAATATGTTTAATGAGGCAGTCTCAACCACTTCCCTGGTTATAGAATTCCAAACATTCACTACTCTCTGGGAAAAACTATTTTTCCTCATCTCTGTCCTAAATCTACTCCCCCGAATCTTGAGACTGTGTCCTCTCGTTTTAGTTTCCCCGGCCAGCTCAAAAAACCTTCCTACATCTATCCTATCCATACCCTTCATAATCCTATATGTTTCTATAAGATCTCCTCTCATTCTTCTGAACTCAAGCGAATACAATCCTAGACGATTTAATCTTTCATCATAAGTCAACCCCTTCATCCCAGGGATCAACCTAGTAAACCTCCTCTGGACCGTTTCCAAAGCCGGTATGTCCTTCCTCAAATATGGAGACCAGAACTGGACACAGTACTCCAGGTGCGGTCTCACCAGTACCTTATACAGTTGCAACATTACCTCCCTACTCCTGATTTCAATTCCTCTAGCGATGAAGGCCAACATTCCATTTGCCTTCTTAATAACCTGCTGCACCTGCAACCTAACCTTTTGCGATTCATGCACAAGCACTCCCAAGTCCGTCTGCACCACAGCATGCTGTAGTTTTTCACCCTTGAAATAATATTCAGCTCTTTTATTTTTCTTGCCAAAGTGGATAACCTCACACTTTCTAACATTGTACTCCATCTGCCAGACCTTTGCCCACTCATCCAGTTTAACTATATCCCTCTGCAGACTCTCCACATCCTCATTACAATTTGCTCTTCCACTCAATTTGGTGTCATCCACAGACTTGGCTTCACCACATTTTGTCCCCTCCTCCAAGGGGATGATGAACAGTTGTGGGCCTAACACCGACCCCTGCGGCACCCCACTTACCACTCTCTGCCAACCTGAAAAACTCCCATTTATCCCGACTCTCTGCCTCCTGTCAGACAACCAATTTTCAATCCAGGCCAATATACTTCCCCGGACTCCACTTTCCTGTAACTTACTGATAAGTCTCTTGTGTGGCACCTTATCAAACGCTTTCTGGAAATCCAAATATACCACATCAACTTGTTCCCCTCTATCCACCGCACCCATTATATCCTCAAAGAATCCTAGCAAGTTTGTCAAACAAGATCTTCCCTTTCTAAAACCATGCTGCGTCTGTCTGATTGAACCCTTACGTTCCAAAAGTTTCACTATTTCATCTTTAATGACAGCTTCAAGCATTTTTCCAACTACAGACGTCAAGCTAATTGGCCGATAATTTCCAGTCTTCTGCCTACATCCCTTCTTAAAAAGTGGCGTGACATTTGCTGTCTTCCAGTCTGCTGGGACCTGCCCAGAATCCAAGGAATTTTGGTATATGACCACCAATGCATCAACTATAACTGTGAGGGAGAAGCATCCACACTGAAATTACTCCCATCCCCTCTACAGGGGATGGGGCTGGGGATGAGGATCTCTCCCCGCCCCAGCAGGATGGGGTTGGGGGATGGGGACCTCTCCTTGTTTAAACAAAACACAGCAGCTGGTAGCATGCAGGATCAATGGCTGTCTTGGTTACCCATAATCCCCCACGCAGCTGGAACTGCTCTGCGTTTCCCTGGCACTGACACTGTCAGTGTGGTTCCAGCTGCATTGGGGGATTATGGGTAACCAAGACGGCCATTTCTCCCAAATTGAGCCATTGCATGAACTGCTGGGTATAGTCTATGTGAATAACCCCGATTAAATTTAAGGTTAGTGATTTTAGCCAATTATCACTTTTCATCCAGCTTATTCACACAGACCATCAGCGTAGTTTCTCATAACTGCCGGCATTGTACAAATTACAAGACACCCCTAGTTTGTGTGAATAACCACAATTAAAGGTGATAATTGGCTAAGATCGCTAACCTTAAATTGACCATTTTAGCCAATTATCACCTTTAAACAAGGTTATTAACGCAGACTATCAGTGGAACCTGATAGCCACTGCACAAAGAAGAAAACAAAAATGTTTATCATAATTCATAGTACATAAACGCAGGAGTCCTTGAAATTGCAACATCTGTAGCATTTGCTACTTGCTACTATGTTAATTCAGCTCTGGCTAAACTTTATTTTTTGGGAATGTGGGGAGCCTTTGTTGGGATTTCAAGTGTTTTTTTTAAACTTTATTTAAAATTTTGTGACATGAATAAAATAAAAATTACATTTAAAGAAAAAAGAAAAAATAAGATAATAAAAATTAGAATACTACATCATTAAACTACACAAATTAACCCCCCAATAATTATAACACAACATTAATCATCTAATTTAAAATTAGTCCAACCCTCCCCCCCAATAAAGAGTGAAGAATTAATTAACAATGTTGTAAATAAAATAGAAAAAACCCCACTTACAAAAAAAAGGATAAAACTTAACAACAAAAAATTACTAACAAAAAAAAATCAATACTAAAATAATACCCTTAAACATATATTTAAATCAAACATAATACATGTATTTAACAAATAAAATCCACTTTAAAACTAAGTTCAAATATTAAAATCATATATCAACCACATATCTGTTATACAAAAAATCATAATTAATAATACATAAATACAGAATTTCCATTAATACCAAGTTTCCTTTATAATTCATCGAGAGAACAAAAACATCCCTTAGAAAAACAATCAGATAAACTTTTTATTCCCCTCCCCTTATATAAAAAAAGAAAAAAAAAGAAAAAAGTTCAAACTCATAAAATTCTCCATATTCTTCATTTATAACATCTTCAAAATTAACTTAATTTTATTAAACTCTTCTCCCTCAATGTATTTGTAATTAATTTTCTTCTTTTTCTTCTTATCACCTTTCTCCTCATCTTCCTCTTCATCTAATTCAACATCCTCAATTTTTTTCTTTTTCTTCTTATCACCTTTCCCCTCATCTTCCTCTTCATCTAATTCAACATCCTCAATTTTTGACTTATTATCTTCTGTGACATCATCCTCTTAAAAAAGAAAGAAAAAAGAGAAACCCCCCCCCAAAAAAAGAGAAAAAAAAGGAGAGAAAAAAAACCTCCTAATTCCCTCTCAATTACAATCAGAAAAGAAAAAGAGTTTTTAAAAAATTATTTATTTTTAAAAAAAATAATAAAAAAAAACCTTCACTTCTTAACCCAAAAATTAAAAAGAAAAAAAAACAGGTTGGAGGTCACAACTACCTCCTCCTGTTTAAACCGCCCAAAGCGGTAACTCCCCTAAAATATTGGGTGTGAGATAACTCACAGGTAGCTGATGACTTCTGGAAACTAGTGCCCACCCAGTTCCCTCTCCCAACTCTCATTACATTAAACTATCATCATTATTTAAACTATTTAAACTCTTCTCAAAAAAAAGATAAAAGATTTTTTTAAAATCAACGTTACCACTTCGGTCACCATTGCTTCCATTTCTTTTAAAAAAACTGGATCCCACCTTACATCTCTACTCTCTTTGGAGACCTTGAAGGACTACATCGTTCCTGAAACTGCATGATTGGTAGAGACTGAGCAAAGTCCATAACCTCTTTAGGATTGTCAAAGAACTTTGGCTAATTTCCATCCTAAAAAATCTTCAGTACCGCAGAATACCTGAATGTTGCCTTATGTCTTTTTTTCCACAACCGTTCTTTCACAGAATTAAATTTGCGTCGTTGAAACATAATTTCTTGACTCAAATCTTGATAGAAGAAAACAGGATTATTCTGAACCATCAAAGCTGGGCATTTCTAATAGCCGTACGTAAAATTGTCTCTCTGTCACAATAGTTTAAACAACGGATCAAAACAGATCTTGGATTCTGTCCTGAAAAAGATTTTCTTCTTAAAACTCTATAAGCACGTTCAAGTATTAAACCTTCAGAGAATTTATCCTGTCCTAACACTCGTAGAATCCATTCAGTAAAAGATTTTCTTGGATCTGGTCCTTCTATGCCTTCTGGCAAACCAACAATTTTCACGTTGTTCCGTCTAGATTGATTCTCCAAATAATCAACCTTTTTTGCTAAATTTTTATTTTGGATCTTCAATGTTTCAATTATTCTATTTTCATCTTGCAGATGATCCTGTGCATCGACTAAGCCTTGATCACACATTTCAAATCTTTCAATGGTTTCATTGCTCCATCAATGACTTCCGCCATCGCATTAATCTTGGAAATAAATAGGTTCACAAAATTAGCTAAGTGACTCGATACAGAATATATCTTATCTTCAAGATCCTTAACAAACATTTCAACAGAAGTAGATTCAGGCATAATAGGGTCTTGCTGTTCCTTAGAGACCATGGGATCTTCTGTCCCTTCCCTTAATTTAGTATCTTTTCTAGCAGTTTGACTTCGTATAAAAATCCCTCTCAAAGTCCCCCCAGCAATGCCAGGAGACTGAAGATCAGGGTTATCTTTAAGCCAGATCTCTTTAATCATCTTCACTGAATCGATGTCTGGAAAAACCGTTGTAATTGAAGATGTATTTTGCAGCGCCACCACTGTAGCAGTCGAATGACAGCCCTTTAACTCTCCAGCTGGTGGCGCCCCAGCTGATTCAACTGTCAAAGTCTCAGTAACAGCACTCACAGTGGCCATTGTGTGAAATACTGGCACCCGTCCAGCCCTTTGTTCTGAAAGCTGTTGAGTGCGACCTTCAGAGAGCCTCACCGGCTTAAAACGGAGCTTCAATGCCGAACTCTGCACGTCCTCCTCTGGATCCATTCTACGCTGAGTCCTGGCTTCTTGTAAACAAGTAGGCTCAGACAATTTCGGAAAATGTAGTTTTTTAACAGTCTATTGATGTTTTCTTTTACCTTTTTTTTGCATATAAACCATTACACTAATCCAACACCTCTTATTATTTATAAACTTTTAAAAGAACTTTAATGGGCACTTAAAGACAAAACAATAAATCAGAGTCAGGAGAGGTCTGGAAGGCACGTCTGTTCCCTACGCCATCTTGCCACGCCCCCCTTTGATGTCAAGTGTAATATTTTTCAAATAACTACAAAATTTAACCCAATAATTTACCTGTTGAGGAACAATGGCTTGCGCCTCTGTGGTTCTGTGCGACTCTGCACTGGGCCTGTCGAGCAGTGGTCCTGAATGAACTAACATCAGCCAAGTCTGCTTATAGAACATAGAAAGTTACAGCAGACTCCAGGCCCTTTGGCCTATGATATTGTGCTGATCTGTATAAACTTATTCAACAAACCAAACCTTTCCTACCTCATACCCATAACTCTCTTGAAATGGCCTGTCCCCATTGAACTAGCCTCCACTGCCGCCCCCTGGCAATGCTTTCCAGACTCCCTTCACTCTCTGTGCTTTTTTTTAAAAAAAAAAACTTTCCCCTGACTTCTCCCTTAAACTGCTCTAAATTACATTTTTTTAAAAAAATTAAATAAATTAGTACAAAAATAAGAGAAAAGTGAGGTACTATCTGTGGTTCATTGCCCATTCAGAGGGGAATATTGGGTGTTTGTCTTCAGGTTCCTGTTCCTCCTTCCTGGTGTTAGCACTGTGAAGAGGGCGTGGCCTGGGTGGTGAGGGTCCTTGAGGATAGAAGCTGCTTTCTTGAGGCACTGCCTCTTATTAGATGTCTTTAATGGAGTGCAGACTAATGACAACTCTAGCCTTCTCCTGTCCTATTCATTGGACAGAGATGCAGCCAGTAAGAATACTCCCCACAGTATACCTTTAGAAATTTGCAAGAGGTTACTGGGAAATAAGTGGAGGGTAATGTCATTGATGAGATTATTCTGAGAGCCAGAATAGGTTGGATGGGCTGAATGACTCAGTACTTACAGGAAAGATGAAAAATAACACCTCTCAAAGTTGGTAAACTATTCAGAATGATTACAGTGGAGCCTTTAGTCATGAAAATGAGTACCAATCCCTGATTGAATGTGGGTTGATGCATTTGAGAGGAATCTGGGCAAACCCACAGGGGGAGAAAAGGATCTATGACAGTGAGATGGAGGCATGTAACAGACTGGTTGGATTGAATGGACTGTTTCACAGTGGAAATTATCACACTTTGCCATTTATTTTGAACTTTAATGCAGTAAGTGGTACAGTTAGTTGAGCTGTGACCTCTTGGTTCCAGGGGCTATCTGTCTGGCATTCACCATTTCACTGTGTGTTTCCTCTGTGTCTTTCAGTTCCCTGCGTGTCTTTCAGTTCCCTGCCGCATTTTAAAGACATGGGTTGGTAGGTTACTTGGCTACTATAATGTGTTGTAGTGTGTGGGTGAGTGACAGATTTGGAGGTGGGGGTGAAGATTGTGGGTCTCTGGGAAAGAATAAAAAAATTGCATCAATGTAAGATTGGTGTGGATGGGTGGTTGGTGGATGGTGCAGAATCAGTGGGGTGTAGGGTTGGTCTTTTGCTGTATGACTCTATGACCATAACTCTTGGCCGATGTGAAGGGAGCAGCAGTTGGTTCTCTGCACGGTGTTCATTCTAGTAGGTCAAGATTTAGTTCAGTATTCCAGAACCTGGGGCTGTCCTTTCAATTTGGGAAGCTGGAGACATATTGCTGTCAGGAGTTGGAATGGTGGGGTGCATAAAGGGGAATGCAGTGTGCATTTGCAGAGAAAGGCAAAAGTAAACTGAACACTACTCTTCAAAAAAGAGAGTATGGAGCAGTCTGACAACTCCACTCAAAGGTCAAAGATTTCTTTCTCTTAAAAGTGTAATATGCAGTAAATACATTGCATAAAATGTAAAATACAGTACATGATATGCTTCAATGCCTTCTGTAAGGCAACCTGACCACTCCTGCCTCCAGCCTCCTGGCCACTCCCCTACTCCCCAGCTTTACTTGGTTCTGGCAATTTGAATGACAACCTCCTGGGCACTGTTCTGAGCAAAATCCTGAAAAATATACCCTTGAGCATGAAAAGAAAATTGAGCCTCATGTTATGCAGATACTGACGACTGGGGAATAAGTGGAGAAAAGTCAGTGTGATTGGAGGGCTTGTGATAAAACTAGGAATGTAGCCAGCGAACTGGCTATCAAGGCTGATGCATTCAGGGGGAAACGGCAGATTATAGTGAGAGCATTGGGAGATGGGCTGATCTCTGGAAAACGTAGCTAATGCGCTAAGTGATTTTTATCCTTCCCATGCCAAAGTTTAATGCATCATTCCTGGCAGTTGCTGTCTGACAGGATGGGATCTTAAAAAAATAAAGCTATTTTTGTTCCGGCCCTCTCTCCGACAGATGGTGGTTTATTGGTCCCTGTAGCACTGTCAGCTGTACATCATGTGGTTGGAAGTCAGGAATTGGAGCAGCAGAGGGGAGTTGGTTGCTTATTGTTAGTTTAGTGACCCACAAACAGCTGGCTGTACAGAGAGAATCTGCTTGATTTTGTGATCTGTATTGATCAGAATGAGAGGAGGCCATTGAACCCCTCAAGTTCATTCTATAATTCACTCATGTCTGATACTTGTCTTAACTTCCGACTTACTGAATCAATGTTCTTCATCCTATCAAAGCAATCCAGTGTTAATCAACTCCCAGTTTAAAATTTTCAACTGACTTCTAACCTCAGCAGATATTTAGGATTGTTCCAGATGTCCACACTGTGTGAGGACGTACTCCCTGATGTTGGTCCTGTGTTATGATCTTTTTAATGCCCTCTTGCAGACCTATCAGTCTGAGGAAATATGTTCTCATTTTCTCTCTGACCAAATACCTGAGACCCTTAACATAGATTTCACCCCCCCCCCACCTCCACCAGCCTTCCATTGTTTTGCTTTTCATTTTCCTGTTGTACCTCCTCCCAACCTCACCAATCATTTCTATAATGTTGTTCCTGGGAATTTTTAATGATGGGGGGGGGAGGAATTCACTTATTCCATCCATGTTCTCCTCTCCACATCTGTTCAAGCTCATTAGCAGGTAACAGGTGAGAAACTCAGACTGCAGGTATAACATTAATTCTGTTGGTAACTGCCAGGGAGTCACTGTACTATGTAGCAGTCAGCATGGAAGTTGATGCAAGCCTAGTTGAATGGATGTCCAATCTCTCTTCACCTCTGACACCCATACAGAAGGTCTCAAAGGCTTTTGTTTTACCAACAGTCCCAATCAGCCCCCTCCACCACCACCCTCCTCTGCTTGGCAGAACTTGTTCTCAACCTCAGTAAATTCTCCTTTGACTCATTCCACGTTCTCCAAGTCAAAGGAGTAGCCATGGGTATCGGTATGTCTCAGCTATGTGTGTCTTTTTATTGGCTTTATGGAGCTATCTAAGCTGCGAGCCTACACAGGCAAGGCTTCTCAACCCTTCCTCCATTATATTCATGACTACATTGGTGCTGCCTCATGGACCCAGGATAAGCTCATCAACTTTATCCACATTGCTGCTAACTTTCACCCTGAACTCAAATTCACTTGGTTCATCTCTGGTGACATTCTCCCCTTTCTTGACTTTCTGTCTCCATCTGGGGAAACAAATTTCAACAGACACTTTTTACAAACCTACCAAATCCCACAACTACCTCAGCTGCATTTCTTTACACCCCGTCCCCTGTAAGGATTCTATTTCTTTCTCTTAATTCCTTCATCTATGTTGTATCTGATCCCAAGATGAGGTCTTTCAGTCTAGATCAGTAGTCCCCAACCTTTTCCTTTTCATTCACATACCACTTTAAGTATTCCCTATGCCATAAGTGTTCTGTGATAAGTAAGAGGTTGCTTAAGGTGGTATGTGAGTAGGAAGGGAAGGTTGGGAATCTCTCCTCTAGACCCAATTATTACTGAAATATTTTGCTTGAGAAAAATTGTCATTTGCCCATTTCCTTTGGAGTTATGAAACTGTGCACATAACGAATCAATTTGGAATGGTTAAAACAGTGGTTCCCAACCTTTTACTTTCCACCCACATACCACCTTAAGCAATCCCTTATTAATCACAGAACATTTATGGCATAGGGAATACTTAAAGTGGTATGTGAGTGGAAAGTAAAAGATTGGAAACCACTGGTCTAGATTATCCAAGATGTCTTCCTCCTTCAAAAAAACATGGTTTCCATTCTACCACCATCAATTCAGCTCTTACCCTATCTCCTCCATTTCCCACACATCTGCCCTGGCCTTCTCTGCCTGCAGACACAACAAAAGCTACCGCCTCCCCCTACCAGCCTTTGCATCCAACATATTATCTATCCTCTGCAATTTTTGTCACCTACAACATGAGCCAACCATGTCACATCTTCCCCTTCTTCTCCCCTCTCTGCCTTCTGTAAGGACTGCTTCCTCCGTGACTCTCTTATCCACTTCTCCCTTACCTCCATACGTCCCCTTGGCACTTTCCCTTGTGATTGCAGGAAAGGCTACACCTATGCCCACACCTCTTCCCTCACTACCTTTGGGGCCCCCAAACGGTCCTTCCAAGTGAAGCAACACACTTCAGTAGTGAATCTGCTGGAGTCATCTACTGCATTAAGTGCTCCTGTGGTGGTCTTCTCTACATCAGAAAGACTAGTTGCAGACAGTCAGATCACTTCACTTAGCAGCTTTGCTTTGTCTACATCAATGACGAGATCTCCCAGTGTAGAGCTCGTCGAAAGAACCAAAGACTTGTTGATCCAAACCAAGGCTTTTATTAGCAAAAGACAGGAGCTCTTCACAGGTGGCTGACCAGTCCGGAATGATCAGACCTGGCTAGGGACACATCCCTTTAAGCCCAGACAGTAAGCGTGGCTTAGCTCTCAGCCAATCGCTGTAAGCGCAGTCTAGATACTGTAACTATATACACTATATACATTGGTGATAGATCTGTACTATCACACCCATTATTCAACCATTTTGATTCTGTGCTCCTCTCCTATGCCGATGTGTCTGCTCATGCCGCCAAACAAAGGCCATCTGTAAATTGGAGGAGCAACATCTAATATTCCATCTGGACACTCTCACCAGATTGCATTAACATCAATTTCTCTGGTTTTGCTAGACCAGTGGTTTTCAAACTGCCCCTGTAAGCTCACATTCCCTATTGCCATAAGTGCTCAGGGCTTAGTAAGGGATTGCTTAAAGTGGTATGTGAAAGAGAAGGGAAGGTTGAGAATCACTGCTCTGGACCCAATTCTTATTGAAATATTTTGCTTGAGAAAAATTATCATTAGGCCCATTACCTTTGTGGTTATGAAACCATGCACACAACGAGTCAATTAGGTACGATTAAAACAGAGGTTTACAAACTTGTTACTTTCCACTCACATACCACCTTAAATAATCCCTTACTAATCACAGAGTCACAGAGCACTTGTGACATAGGGATTACTTAAAGTGGAATGTGAGTTTAGGGGGGCAGTTTGTAAACCTGTTCTAGACCATTCCCTGTTCTCCCTCTCTTCCCCATCCCCTGTCTTCTTTCCTCCAGCTCTCCATCCCCTTCCCTCTCCATTCACAGACCCATCCCCCTTTACTCCTATTTGCTGTTGTGCCCTCCCTTATCCACCTATGACCACTTGCCTGAGCTCCTTCCTCTGTCCCTTCCCCACCTCCATTTTATTCAAGTGCCTGTCTACATGTTGCTCACATGTTGATGAAAGTCTCAGGCTCAAAATGTTAGTTAGTTATCTATCTTTGCTATATGAAGTATGCTGTTTGACCTGCTGAGTTTCTCCAGCATTGTGCTTTTAACTCCAATCACAGCGTCTGCAGATGTTCGAGTTTTACTCCTAGCTGAATGTTGCTGCATTCACCTTTAGTTTGACATAGGTGAAGCCAGATCTGGTGTTATTCCCAACCATTTTTAACTGAGAGAACCCATATATATCAAATGTTTACCTTGGAAATAGTAAATGAGGCAAAACTTTGACTGGTTAATTATGATAGGAAGCCATTCTGTTATGCGGGCTTGTAGTTCATGTCAAAGAGTCAGTATTCTGTATTCAAACCAATCCTAAGCTTCCCAGCACATTTCCTTCCCAATCCCTCCTCTGATCGACCATTCCACATAGTTGAACTTAATGGTGGACCTCAGTGCTTGATGTGAAGATTGTGGTGTGTGCTGAAGGGAAGGCCCCTTCGCTGCATATTTTTCCATCCAGTTTTGGCACCACAGACACATCAGAGACTATGTTGTTCACATGATGGGTTAAGCTCCCCGAGACACCATTCTAGGATTTGACCCTGATCCTGAAACTTAGAAGAACTGTTTCGTGCCAAATTTCCATCTGGCACACAGCTTGACGTTGGATTGAGGGAACCCATCCACTGCCGAAAAAATGGAGTGAAATCCAGTTGCAAAATGTGGGGGTGGGGAGGGGCAGGGAAATGTGTCCAACTTCCTCTGAACACCGACATCAACATAGAGGTAAAACTAGAGGGGCGAGTGTCGTGGGCATTTGACCAGAGTAAAGGTTGTGCAATCATGTAAGCAAGCTGCTTTTACAACAAATGTGGTTCCAGATAATTAATGTAAATTCTACATTAAACTCATTATTCAACATGGTACAATTTTTTTGGTGAAAGTTATTACATTTCAACAAAATTGTATTCAGGTTATACCTGAAAAGCATTTTTATTCCTGGCTTATGTGACAGCAATTTTTTTTTGCGCTCCAGCATTTTATAAAAGATTGACCTTCTTTGAGGCCTAGCTCAGACTAGGTCCATGCTGCTTTGTTATGGAAGATTTGTGTATTTCCTTAAGCCATCGAAGGGGGCCATTCAGCCCATCAAGTTTATGCCAGTCCATTGAGCAATCCATTTGCTTCACATAATATTTTCTCTCTACATACCCACCACCTCCTTCCAGATTCTACCACTTGGTGGACACCAGGTCAATTAATGTACCCAACCCATGTGCTTTGAGATGGAGAAGGATGCCTAAAGGGCAATACAGAAGTGTGCAAACTCCCTGCGGATTGATGGAGGTATGAGTTAGAAGCTCTTGAGTGCCATCCACCCACATTTCAATGTGAAACGTGGACACAGGAATGGGGTAGAGCTTAAAATTTTAATTTTTTTTCAAAAATGTAACTTCCTCATTTCACACATGCTAATTAGAGAGTGGTGTGGCAAACTGTTTTCTGCATTTCCACAGCTGTAAACTGTGGATCTTTATCTGTAAGTAAATTAGAACAAGTATTTTTTATGGTTAACGGTTTGAAATGGTTTGAAAAGAGTACATTGATATTACATCTCACCACTGATGTCAGACATGTATCACATTGAGAGTTTGAGGTTGGGTGTCAGTTGCATTGTGAGTTCTAAACCTTTCTTCCTGTAGAATCACACAGAATTACCTCTTTATCCCATCTCTCCCAATGATTTTCTTTGTGGCTTTCTGTCAGTTTTTGCCTTGATCTCAGCTATTTGCCTGTGGGCATCACTCTTGTCTCTGTTCAAAAGGTGTGACCTTAGTCCTCACCTGGATACCTAAACAATATGTTTTAGATAGTAAGAGTTGTTGATATAGTAAACCAAGGTTTTTGAATATAGCTCTGGTTAAGTATCCTTCTCAAATATTTATCAATCAATATTTAAAAACAGAAATTGTTTATTCCCTGTTGCATTGCTGGTTGTAGGTGCTTGCTGTGCACTAATTGGTTATTTTGTTTTCCAAGTTACAATATTAGCCTGATGTCCAAAAATGTTTTGTACTTAAGAGGTTGTGAAACCCACTCTTTGCCTGCAGCTTTTCTATCTTTATTCTTGTTCAAACTCATTAAGATGATGAAGTTTATATTGAATAAATCTAATGTTATAAACAAACTTGGCAACTATTCTGTCCAAACAGGCAGTGGGATCCTCCTTGAATTGTGTGTTGGCTTGACTTTTAGTTTTGGCTTGAGGCTACCTGATGCAGTTGAGAAGCCCCAGAAACTGCTTACTGTCGATTATTAGTGAAGATGTGGTCATGACTTCAAGTTCCTTCCTGTCATGATTAGAAAACATCTTCTATCTGTGGGACACTGAGGGTGATGTGATGGAATAATCTTTGAACAGCTAATGGTAAAGATCTTGATCAGATTTCTTCCCTTTCATCATTACCCAACTGTGACGGAATATGTTGTGTTTTATATTTTATGTGGTTTGGGGAGATTAATTGGGGTAGGTTTTTTTTACTATAGGTCACATACAAACACTTCAAAACAGATCTCATTTAAAATACTGGAGCGCTGTTCAAGCTAGATAGGCCAGCTCCGAATGCCTTTGCAAAGGTTTTGAAGAGTGTCCAAGGGACTTCACTAATGGATTGTTTTGAAAAGGAACAGATGAAAGAATTTGTCAGAGCTGCAGGCTGTCTGAGTGCAGTTTGCTGTTTTAGGAGGGTTATGTGGTTTTGCAAGCAGAGAGAGTCAAACAGACTTTTTTCTCTGGGGGAGAGAGAGAATTCAGTTCTACAGTGTTAACAGCAGCTGGGATTGGAACAGGACAAGCTGGAAAGCTTGTAGAAAACCCCATTTTGAAGACTGGTTGTGAGTGCTTAGTTCAGCCTGGACAAAGCCCTTGTGGTCCATACAAGTGGAGAAGACTGGTTGCCTAATGTTTCATTTGAAATAAGAGAAACAGAAAGGAACTCTGTGGTGACCTGAAAAGGAGGTTATCATCTGGAAAACCCTGATAGGGAAAGTTTCTTCAGCAAGACACTGACGTGGCTAATTAAAAGGGATCAGTTTGTGTCTAGGAACAACAAATCTCTCTCTGAAAACCGACAAGAACTTTCCTGAGCGGTAACCATTTACCTTTCCAGCACCAAAGCCTGGTGAACTTCATAAATGTTAAATTCTGTGCACAGTATAAGAATTGCCTGCAACCAGTGAACTTGGAGGAGTGAGAAGTGAGATTGGACTGCGAATTAAATAACTTTTCTGAACTTGCATACACATTACATCCACGTGTGCTTAGAATTAGAAGGGAGTATTAAGTTAATAGTAATAAAATAAATTTTGATCCTCTTTTCATGTTTAAAGATAATTAAAAGCAATTTTTGTTTAAGTAACCATTTGTCTTGGTGAATATCTATTGCTGCTGGGTTTTGGGCACGTAACACATCTTGACATAATTGAAAAATCACTGGGGATGTAACTTTGATCGATCTATTGAGGTCAAGGTCGTATATAACTTTAAGTTTATTTGTCACAAGATAAGTAGTGCAGTGAAAAGGGTTCTTCTGCAAACATTCTGACAGGATATATCTCTAGAATTACATACAACTGTATAGAGAGCATAATTTACAGAGTATAAGATTACAATCAAAAGGAAGATAAGTTTGCACCAAGCAAGGGCAGCACAAGGGCTCTATTAAGGGGCTTGTTCAGGGGCCTGATGGTTGCAGGGAAGGAACTGTCTTTAACCCTATTGGTACATGCTTTCACTCTTGAGGCTTTACACCAGGAGTGGCCAACCCTTTACATTCCATCCATCCATCCATTATTTTCGTGCATGAGTTCAGATGCAGTATACATTCAATTCTGGTAAAAATATGTTAATATAGACATATTTAGTAATTTACATGATACATTGATTTAATATAAAAGCAAGATAAACATTACTTGCTCTAATGAGACTTGAGTCTGTTTTTAATTTCGCCAAGCTTTTAATGTTTGGAGTTATATTAATGACTGAGAGCAGCAGAGAATTCTTCAAATTTGAATCTGTCAATCACGACCTTATATTTTTAAATCAATTTCATAGCTGAGAATGCTTTTTCACATCTGTACGTTGTTCCAAAATGACAGATATAACTCTGGGAAAATTTTCTTAGTTCTGTAAAATGTTTTAATGGACCCCTATCATCTACCTGAGGGCAATAGGTCAAACAAATGTTGGCCCGGGTGAGTAGAGTCCTTAAGGATATTGGCTGCTTTCCTGATACAGCGAGATTTAAACCTATCTTCCAATGGGGACAAAGAGCACCCAATAATCTTCTGGGCTGTCTTGATAACCCTCTGAAGATCCCTCTTATCTGCAGCTGCACAGTTGGCAAACCACATAGGAATGCAATAAGTCAGCATGCTTTTAATAGGGCAACGATAGAAGAACATCAATAACTTCTCCTGTAGATTTATTTTCCTAAAGATTCTCAGGAAATGGAGACGTTGATGAGCCTTCTTGACTATCACAGTAGTATTCGTCGTCCAAGAAATATCCTCAGCCAAATATGTTCCCAGGAACATAAAGGTCATGACCCTTTCCACATAGTCCCCATTAATATACAATGGAGCTGGGGCCATAACTGTTCCTCTGGAAACCCATTACAAGCTGTTGTGTTTTCTTTCGCAACAACAATAAAGTACCTAATTATTAAAACTGGAGTAAAAGCAAGTGTAAGCCATGTTTGAAGAGCGAAGGTAACCTGTTGCAAAGAAGTATATGGGCAGTTACTAAGTAAGTATTTTTTGAAATGCAATGAATCCTTGATGAGGTAGGACTGTATTTTTCTGGGTCTGTGTGCTCCCTGCCAGACAGGCCTATTGATCTGCATCTCGTAAATCTGCTGGGTCTTAACTTGATTGGTTGATGCTAATATTTCCAAGCTTGATGCTTCAATTCTTATTTGGCCTGTGGGATCTAGAGACAGAGATGGATGATCCAGGAACATCCTGCAGCTGTGTTCTTTTTTTTCCTCTCCTCTTTCTGCTGCTGCACCTTAACTCAGTGGGAAGTCCTTTGCCTTGGGGATTGGAGATCTTGCATCCAAACCTGACCTGTTGCCCGAAGACTCAGACTGAGGGAGCACTGCACTGACCCCAGGGTAATAGTTAAAAAGTACTATTTCTGAAAGGTCTGTCTGTAACCCCATGGCTAACATTACCCAAAAGTAGAATATCTGATTATTATATCATTGCTTTTAAGTGATCCTGCAGTGCATGTATCAGCTGCCTTTTGTTTCTCTTTTCCAATAATGACTACACTTGAAAGCATATTTGATTTTGGAGCTCTTGGACTCCAAGATGGTTGTGGAAATCAGAATTGAAAACCAGTTTCCTTTTTCTCCATTCCAGCTACTTGTTTCTGTTACATGAATAGATTAGTCAGCCTGGGGAATGGGTTGAATGGATGGGGTAAGAAAGAAAATGACCCTGTCAGCAGATTTATTTAATTTTTAAAATTTAGACATACAGCACAGTAACAGGCCCTTCTGTCCCACCAACCCAAATACCCCAAGTAACCTACAACCCCTGTACGTTTTGAAGAGTGGGAGGAAACCGGAGCACTCGGAGGAAGCCTGTACAGACACAGGGCGAACATCCAAGCTCTTTGCAGACAGTGCCGGATCTGAACTTGGTTCACTAACCATGCTGCCCACCATTTCCTTGTTACCAAACTAAGTTTATATTTGTTGCTCTCCCCAGTGTTTCTCAGAGAGGGAGGAGAGGCTTTAACAGAGATTATAGTAGGTAGTGTTGATAGAATCAAAAGGTGACAGCTGGGATGTGTGTGATTTGATTCCCCCCTGACCCATTGCTGTTTCTGTTCAATGCCAAGTATTGCAGACAATAACCTACTATGTAGTTATTATTCATATGGATTATCTCTTTTTGCACGGATTACACGATACACATTCTGCATTCTGCCATTAAGATCTATCAATATTGAAATCTTGAATGGTCACTGCTCAAAAGCAACAGCACAATTCAGACATTGTGAGGTGACAGGAATACTGCTTGGTCACAGTTGGAGCCTGGGTTGGGGAAAGATGGAATTAAGTTATTTTCTTGATTCAGTTAGCCAGATTGTCCCAGTATTTACTATATAAGTAATGGGGGGATATTATCCCAGCATACATTGTTTGCATGTGTTTGTGTTAGGTCTGTCCACTTTTTCTTCAGGTTGCATTACTATCTAGTTCAGCTCTATAAAAAGAACTTTGGAAAATATTGTCAGAGATTTGCATCTCTCTCGGTGGACACAATGACTGCAGTGCCAGTAACTGGGCACTCAAACAGACCCATCTATAACCCAGTGTGTTAACAATTCTTCTTTCATCTTTTTTTCTTCCAGACTAAAGGCGTTAGCATCTACCGGTGGGAAGAGTGTCCAGGCAGCATGTGATTGGTTCGTATCAGATTAATATCTACAGTGCACTTAATTATTTTCTCTTGCTGCAAAAGCTCACAGTAGGGTTCATCATCTTTGTAAATTAGTAATATATTGAGGGGATTATTTCTTACTAATCTCTTTTGCCAACCTGAATTGAATGGATTGCCATGAATTTCCATACAATTCCTTTGCTTTCCTGCATCAGAACCCCATAAAATTCAAAAGACTTTGTCAATGGAGAAGAGATGGTAAAGTGTGTTTATCACCTCAAATGTGTAGCATTAGTAATGCTCCCAGTGAAGAATGTTTGAGGGATGATTCCACGAAGCAGTGGGAGAGGGCAGATAAAATAGGATGGGATCTTAACGTGGAGCTGGGTAATTCAAGAGAAATTGGGAAGTGGTTTTTCCCTAAAGTGAGTTGTGATAGAAACCTGCAATTCCCTCCACTTGGTAATAAATTACAAGATTTGTCTAGAATCTCAATTTGTACTTTATGATATGTGTTTTATTTCTTTCATACAGTCATTGAATGATCCAGTAGATGGAAGAGCTTTGGTCCAATTTACTTATTGTGGCATATTTGCTGATCTGCCCATTTAGCTTTCCTGTAAATTCTGAGGGATTGAAAAAGCAGAGAATTAGTTGAAATGGTGTTTTCTTGTAGCAAATTACACAACATTCCTGGCAAACCCCAAGACTGACACCCCCAAAATGTTATTTATATAGAGAAGCCAGATTAAAATGGCAAGCCTTAAGCTAGGAATAATTTTGGTCAGTTTCTTGTTGGGAGTGTGTCCACAGCAAATCAATATCTGCTGGTTTGGTACTGATTTGGCACATTCACTCTCGGCAAACATGAAAAAGATGGTATGGACAGTGGGGAGACCTGGTAGAGGATGCATGGAATTAGGGTAATGTATTGGCCTGGATCAAAGATTGGATAATGAATAGAGATGAGAGAGTTGAGATAAATGGATGTTTTTCTGGTTGGCAGTCTGTAGTGAGCAGAGTGTTGCAGGGGTCAATGTGTTCACGATTATACATTAATGATTTGGAAGAGGGGACAGAGTGTATTGTATCTAAGTTTGCTCACAGCAAATTGAGTGGAAAAGCACATTGGAGATGATGCAGTGAAGTGCAGGGAGACCTAGATGGGTTGAGTGGGTGGTGAAGGGTCTGTCAGATGGAATACAATGTTAATGCACTTTGGAAGGAAAAGTAGAAGATCAAATTATTTCTTGAATAGTGAAATATTGCAAGTGCAATTTTGGATACTCCCCGTATCCAAAATGCCTGGGACCAGAAGGATATCGGATTTTTTGGATTTTGGAACACTATTTAAAAAATGCACTCATTCAATCAGACTTATAAGATTCATGTATTCATATTACAATACAAATATTTACATCAGCACAAATTAACTGAAGTAGATATGTATTGAAAAATCTACACTCAATAATGCATTACTTGCATCTGCTATGTTCTGTTCTCTGATTGGGATTTCTGAACTCTATTACTTTGGGACCACGGACGAAAAAAGTTTCAGATTTCAGATATTCAGATATGGGGTACTGTACCTATATACTGTTGTGCCGAGAGACTTGGATGTGTTTGTGCATGAATTGCAAAATATTTTGTTTGAAGATGCAACAGATAATCAAAAAGGCAAATGAAATATTGGCCTTCGTTGTGAGAAAGATTGAAATGAAGAAGAGAAGGTTCTGCAGCAATTGTACAGCATGCATTGCACTGGTGTGGCCACACCTGGTGTACAGTTTTCAGTTCTAATATTTTTATTTGAGAGAAAGATATAATGGCTTTGGAGGCAGTGCAGAAGTGGTTCATCAAGTTGATTCCAGAGATGAGGGTTAGCCTTTGAGGAGAGATTGAGGCACCTGGGAATATATTTGCTTTAGTTCTTGAAAAGGTTCAAGTTGAGGAGTATTGTGGGTTAAGAACAGTCAAAATGTTACTTCATTTCATCTTATGTTGTACATGACCTGTTTCTTTGTTATAATTATAATTTAATTAGGTTAATTACTACTGCCTTGGGAACCATGTACTCTAAACATATGCAGCAAGTATATATTCTCTGTCTCACCTGGATTCGTGTGTGTGTGTGTGTGTGTGTGTGTGTGTGTGTGTGTGTGTGTGTGTGTGTGTGTGTGTGTGTGTGTGTGTGTGTGTGTGTGTTATTTAAGTATACTTTTATATATCTGACAATCATTTTGATGTGCTTGTGTGTTATTTAAGTATACTTTTATATATCTGACAATCATTTTGATGTGCTTGAGTTTATGCTGTGCTGACAAGTCCTGCAATTAAATTTGTGGATGTGCCCCTACCTGGATTTGTCTTAGGCCCTGAAAATGAGAAGCCATAGTTTAACTTGCTGCACCACACATTTGCTAACTGAAACTGCCTAACCATGACTGGGTAAGAGGAATTCAATATGCAGTTAATATGCTGCATCTGACTTGTGGTCAGTTGATGGCAGAAGATCTTGTTTTCCATCAACCTGGTGAGGAAAATATGTGATTTAGTTTCCATCATTTTAACAGATTCTGTTTAACAATGAAAGCCTGTGCTTTTCAGATGCAGGCTCAATGTCCAGGTCAGTTTAGCCTTGGATATCGGTCAATGGGAGTAACCTTTCAGCTTTAAGACAGAGTAATTTGGGATGCTGAGGAACAAAGGCAGGCAATGCTCTTTGTGCCAAGAATTCATGTTGGATGTTTTTGTGTCAATGGAAGGATGGTATATTTGGGATCTCTTATGGGCAGTTATCCTCACTCCTTGAAATTCTCATTTATCTACAAAGAGGATTGTCGCTTGTTTCCCCAATATGTGTAGGTTATAAAGGGAAAAAGCCTCCTTTAAAATCTGTCCATAGGGAACTAACACAAATTAAAATTTAATAATTAAAAAACATTTGAACATAAAGCACGGTAATGGCCATTTCGGCCCACGAGTCTGCTCCACCCAATTGACCTACATCCCTGGTTTGCTTCGAACGGTGGAAACCAGAGCCACCAGGGAAAATCCACACAGAGACAGGGAGAATGTACAAACTCCTTGCAGACAGTGTGGGATTTGAACCCAAGTCCCAATTGCTGGAACTGTAAAGGCAATGTGGTATCTGCACCCCTAAGCACTGGAAGTCACCCAACAACCATCATGGGTGAAATCTTCTGTGGATTGATGGGTTTGTCTTGTGTGTGATCTTATGATACTCGATGGGAATGCTGTCTGCTTGGTCCTCGGCTATGGAACACCCCCATGCCTGAAACATTCCCATCTCTCAAGCTGGATAATCTTAGTACCCACATGTTACTTGGTGTCAAGTTTTCTTCTCATGATTTCCCCTGAGAAACAACAACAGAAAAGTAAGCTGTTGTTGTGACCCTGTGATCACCCCATCAAGTCCCAAATGCTCCGCTGAATTGTTAACCCAGCATGGAGAGATTCTTGAAGGTGCACACAGCTGGGCTCACCAGGGACAGAGGCCCCACACTCTCTTGCAGTCAGTAAGCTCATTAAGGATACATGCATATTAACATAAAATACATGTCGAAAATTAATGATCACATTTAAACATTTCTCTACATCTTCAGAGACCCTTGCACTTGACATTACCAGGGTACTAGAGGGACATTTGGTACAGAGATATAGTCCCTTAGTCTTGGCTGTTGAACTCTACAAAGGTTGAACAGTGAGCAAGAGCTTTTAAAAGGACAAAAGCAGCTTCCAAACATAAATGAGAGGATGAACCCTCAACCTTGACTTCCTGTACTTGCTTTGTCTGGTTATACAGAATGGTGGAAAAGTACGAGATAAGGAATTCAAACAGGTTTTGGAAGAGAAATAAAAATATTATAGAGAGTGACAGAGAAAAGGAAGGTGAAACAAATAATTTATGCCACTGGTGAGCATTTTCTGATGTAACCCTAGCTGACGTTATTGATTGGAGTTGTACAGGGGTATTAGCAAGATTAGCCTCAGATGCAGTGTGTCTCTTGCTCTCCTGACTTTAATGCTCTGAGGTGGGGATGAGAGAATCTTTTAGTTGTCTGTGATATCTGCTTGCAGGATAATGGCCTGTGTGATTAGAAACCCACGTGAGTGTACATTGCACTCTCCTTACCTTTTTGGGGAGAAAATCATACGTGTGGCTGAAGTTTGAAGGCCTATTCTTGGTGGTCTGAATTTTCAATTTGCCTTGCTCTCACATTTTAATTCATGGCTGGTAGAGAAATGTATTGTAGTCATGTGCTATTGAATTCTTAGAAATAGAAACAACTTTGTAAATGAAGAATTTTCTCAAGTGGATTGAATGCAGGTCTTGGCTGACAGCTTGTACAGCACAGCAATGATTTTGAATTGAATCTGTTTGATAACTTGTCTGCCAAGATTGCCTTAAGGCTCAGCCCTGAAATGTCCTCGACTGCTGAGGGCTTTAGATCAACCCATGGGAAACACTCTCACTGTGATGTAACTTCCTAGAGTAGAGACCCAGGAAACTGAAGATGCTGAAAATCTAAGCAAAATGAGAAGCTGGTGATTCAGTTGGACAGGCACCTGTGGAGAGAATTGGACAGGCAACATTTTGGATCTGAACCCTTTATATGAAGGGTAGATACCAAGCATAAAAAAGGTGGGGTGGGGGAGGAAGGAGGAGAGAGGGTTGGGGAGCAGCCAAGATGTAATAGGATATTGGACAAAAGAAGGTGGGAGTGGGGAGACAAGTAGGGGAGGACACCATGGGAGAAAGTTGTTAGCAAAAAGTGAGGACTAGGATGTGCAAGGGGAAAATGGGAACAGGCATTGATTGGGAACAGATGTATGTTGTGTAAAGGACAGATGGGAACAGATTGGAGCAGAGGTCACAAAATTGAACCTTGATTTGGATACCAAATTAGCTTGGCGGTCGGAGATGAAGGGTGTTTTGGAGTGTTGCTTTTCATATTGGAGAAGTGTGACCAATGGTGTGCTGCAAGGATTGATGTTGTTTGCCATTTATGTTAATGACTTGAATGAAAGTGTCATGTATGTTGTTTGCCACGTATGTTAATGACTTGGATGAAAGCATCATGTATGTTGTTTGGCATGTATGTTAATGACTTGGATGAACATTTTCATGACATGATTAATAACTTTGCAGAGATACTCGGATACTATTTATTGTCATGTAATAAAACAGAAATGCATTATTACACAAAACTGCCTATTTGACTGCCATAAGGCAGATAAAGATTCACCATTAGCATTTCCCCAGTGTCCCTTACAGTCATAATCAGAAGCAGAAGAGAGTCTCCACAAAGGCACTGAGTGTCTGTGGATTTGCCTCCAGTGCGGCCGCAGTCTCTAGAACTGCACAAGACTTCTGTTCATTTTAAATCATCAGTAACCCAAGCCCAGATCCAAACCTCCAACACGATGAGGAAACCTTCAGTGCTCAGAACCCTTCAGGAGCTCTTGCCCTTAGCACCTTCTCGAAGTCTAGTTCTGATATCTGGTTCTCATGAGCCAGTCTCCAGCAGCCCACAGCCTGGTGTGAGTCCTTTGACCTCCAGTCACCAGCAGCCTATGGCCTGTGTGCGTTCTTTGCCCTTAAGTGACAAACTGCTCATCTCCAGTGTATGTCCTTCAGCCGCAGAGCTGCTCGCTGGTCTGTCACTGTGGTCACATCAAAATAGTGAAGTTATGGACAGTAAAAATTGGTTTCTAATGTTGCAACAGGATATAGATCAACCAGGAAAGTTGGCAAGAGAATAGCAGATGAAATTTAACTCTGACAAGTGGAAAGTGAAGCAATTTGTGAAGTCAAACTAGGGCAGAATGTTCAGAATGAATGGCAGGGCCTTTGGGATGTTACTTACTTTTTCCATAGTTTTCTGAAAAAGGGAACATGAATAAAACAGGGTGGGAAAGAAGGTGTACTGTACTCTTGCCTTCATTGAGTAAAAGGGTTGGGATGTCATATGACAATGCTATAAAATGTTGATCAGACAACACTTGGAATATTGTGTGCAGTTCTGTTCACACGTTACATCATGTGCTTTGACAAGAGAGGGTGCAGAAAGATTCACAAGGAACATTCATAACATTTATGATGCATCTGGAATGGTATTTATGATGTATCTGGAAAGGCAGTGGTTCTCAACCTTTTTTTCCCCACATTGTACGAACCACAGAGCACCTATTGTATAGGATACCAAAGACATTCTGTGGTTGGTAAGGTGGTATGTGAGTGGGGGGCGGGGGGAGAAAAGTTGAGAACCACTGGCATAAGGGACATGGAATTAATGCAGACAAGTGGAATTGGTAAATGGGGTATGATGGTTAGCAGAGCTAAAAGACCTGTTTCTGTGCTGAACAATTCTGACTATATATTTATGAAGGTCAGAGAATATGAATCGTTCAAACTCCCATGGTTAAATATTCACTGGTGGTGTGCAGAAACCAGATTTCACGATTCCCAGCAATGCGTTCCACTGGGTATGTTTTGATGAATGAAACCCCTGGCATCCCAGACCCAGACACACTCCTCCTGGTTTGAATTTGTTTGAGGAGCAGTTGATCTTGATGGGGTCGGTATCTAGTAATAAGTTGCCGAGTGTTTGATAAAATCTGGTGCTGCTGGAGGTAAGTATGGCAATTGCTGTGTGCCATCTGTTGTGTCAGGAAATTCACTCCGCCCTTGCTTTCTGCCACATTAGGCTGTTCTCACATGTGGACGATCCCTTCCTGGATGACCCGCTTCCTCGAGAATACGTTCTGTACCTGCGACCCACCGGGCCTTTGGCAAACAAACTCTTTGAGTACTGGCATCAAACGCGACAGCTATGTGGCAAAAACAAAGCTCATAACATCTTCCCTCACATCACACTCTGCCAGTTCTTCATGGTAAGTGCCTTTGGGTCTTTGTCGAGAGTGACCTGCACTGGGTTCTGTATATAGCGGGGAGTGTCTCCTATGGGTTTGTTGGCATTGATACTGGGCCCTGAAGTATAGTGTGGAATGGTGAGTGGTCAGTGGTGGAGAATGCTGGAGAAACTCAGCAGATCAAACCATGTTCTTTGTATAGCAAAGACAAATAACCAACATTTCAGGCTTTTCCATACCTTGATGAAGGGCTCATGCCTGAAACGTTGGTTATGTATCTTTGCAAAATAAAGTACAATGTCCTGCTGAGTTTCTCCAGCATTGTGTTTTTACCTGAACTACCATGTCTGCAGACTTTTGTGTTTTACTGGTGGTCAGTGGTGTGATGCTTTTATTTTTAATCATTGTGGAGTTGAATACTGGATCACGTAACACTGAAAGTGCAATATCATACTTGATCTGAGAGTATGTGATGCTTGGTCCTATAATGTGGGGAGTGGTAGCATATTGGATCTGGTAGTAATGTGCATAATGGTGTGTTACAGTGTCCTGTAGATTTGTGTGATTCTGTGTCCAGTAGAATTGTAAATGGACGCTGTCCTGAAGAATAAGAGAGTGGTGTGGATAGAACTAGGGAGTGTTGGGATAAAAGCCCTGTTGCAAAAGTCCTCTGCAAAACTCACATGGACCTGGCATAAAATGGGAGGAGTCACGTGATGGAGTAGTGGCCGGACGGTGAACTCCAGCCCTCTCCAGAAAAGTCGGGAAAAACAAGAGAAAATACAAAGGCACAGAAATACAAGTTAAAGAAAAGTGAGTATAAAGGTGGAAAGAAGATGGAGACAAAAGGAGAAAAATCAAAATCAACGGAAAGAAGAGAGGAAGAGAAGACAACGGAGGAAAAAGGTGAAGGCCTTACCTGTCCGAAGAGGCCCGCTGTGGAGAGAAGACCCCACTACCTCAGGTCGGTAGAAAAAGAACTACAACAATGGCTCACAGAGCCGAGTAAAAGTGCGCAACCGCGCATGCGCGACTCCTCGCGCATGCGCGATGTGCATGAAAAAAAACACACCGACGGGAGGGGGGACCAGCTGGGGAGTCGATCTCCACAGCCGGCAACGACTGCTGCAGAACACCTGCAGCAAGAAGAGACCACAGAAGACAATAGAAACAAGAAAGGAGGAAAGGGCAGCAAAGAAACAACAGATGGCCAACCCAGAGGAAGAAGAAGAGGAAGAATACAGTGAAATAGATGAAGGGAAAGGCAAGGTAAAGGATATACTTGCTCTTGTTAGAGGATACATGGAGTCATTTAAAGAATGGCAAACACAGGAATTCAATGATTTAAGAAGAAGAATAAACAACACAGAAAAGAAAATAAATAAAATGGATATGACCTTAACAGAAATGGGGAAAAAAATGGACAAGATGGAAGAACGGGCAATAGCAGCAGAAATGGAGGTAGAAGACTTAAAAAAGAAATTGGAGGAATCTAATAAAAAAACTAAAGAGACACAAGAATTACTAGCCCAAAAAATAGATATAATGGAAAATTATAACAGAAGAAATAACATAAAGATAGTGGGCCTTAAGGAAGATGAAGAAGGCAAGAATATGAGGGAGTTTATAAAAGAATGGATCCCTAAGGCCCTAGGATGTCCAGAACTACAGCAAGAAATGGAAATAGAAAGGGCACATAGAGCATTGGCCCCTAAACCACAACCACAACAAAAACCAAGATCTATTGTAGTAAAATTCCTAAGATATACTACAAGAGAAAAGGTACTGGAGAAGACAATGGAAAAAGTAAGAGAGGGCAACAAACCACTGGAGTATAAAGGGCAAAAAATCTTCATTTATCCAGATATAAGCTTTGAACTCCTAAAGAAGAGAAAAGAGTTCAATACAGCAAAAGCGATTTTATGGAAGAAAGGATATAAATTTACACTGAAGCATCCTGCGGTATTGAAAATATTTATTCCAGGACAACAAAACAGACTATTCTCGGATCCAGAAGAAGCACGAAAATTTGCAGAACAATTACAAAAATAGACTGAGGGATGAAGACGGGTAATGAGAGCAAAAATGATCACGATTGATATGTATGTGGGTAAAGACAAAAATAGACTGAGGGATGAAGACGGGTAATGAGGGTAAAAATGACCACGATTGATATGTATGCGGGTAAAGAGGTATAAGAGTGAATAGAGACAATGGGCATATGTGAAAGTATCTGTAATTAGAGGAAAACATAGATAGTATAGACAAGAATTAATAAGGGAAGGTAATGGAATAGAGAGAATAAGGAGGGAATTAAAAGAGTGACCTTTGTGACATATAAAAAGCGAAATCTTTTCTGGGGGGGGCTGGGTGGGGGAAAAGAGCGGTCACTGCAAAATCAGTTGACGCTTGCGAGTGGATTCGCAAATCAAAATGGAGAGGGGAGATGTGGTTGTCCGACAAGGGATAAAGGACAACTCAGGAGGGGAAGGGGAGATTGGGGATAAAGAAGATAGAAATAGGAGAATAAGGAAAATGTTGGATGTTGTAGGAATGTTGTCTGGTAAAGAGTTGAAAATAAGACCTGGCATAAAATGGGAGAAGATACTACACACAACATTCGAGACTTCTCCAGCACAATCCTTAGTTGTGTCCTTTACCAGCAGCAGAACAAACCCACCAGAAATGGGAGTACAGGTGGCAGGGAGAAGCCATGGGAGTCCTCAGCATTGGCTCTGGGTATTATTAAGACAGAGGGGGTCAAATCAAACATGGCCAATCCCCTTTCTCAGTATCATGAACATCGCTCGGAAAAAGCAGTAACCAGGAGAAGGGCCCAGACTTGATTTGGTGGGGAAGGAGGAACTGCAATATCAGTCACCAAACCTGACTGAGTCGACCAAGTCCTGAAGGTGATGGGCACCAGTCTGGATCTGTGGTTGGTTGTGAGTGAACCAATATGAAGGATAGACCTACTGCCATGGTTAATCCATCCTTGATGACAGCAGTGGTAATAATGATTGGCTCACAATTCCACCACATTATATGGCACCAAACTCTTGTTTAAAAAATGAATTGATTCAGAACTAACAGTTGAAAAACTGGACGTCTATGAAATGCAAGAAGCAATCAGCATAAATTTGGACCATAATTTATAACCAGCATTACCATCACTACTACTGCAGTTAACCAGATGATCAGCCTGGATTCAATGAGCACCCAAGGGTGTGCTGGCAGGTGTCATCTGAGTGCCATGCAGTGCTGTATGTTTGCTGGGCAGCATGTAATGAACAGAGCTAAATAATCCCATGATCAATGATGAAATCTAAACTCTCCAGGCCTATGAATGGTGGCAGACAATTGGCCAGCTAATGGGAAGAAGAGGAGGAGGAATTCCAAGAATATTCCCATCCTTAATGATCTAGACCACAGTCTAGCTCTGTGGCTCTTGATCTTTTCCCCCCCACTCACATTATCATCTTTACTGATCCCTTACAGAGTTGCATCTTTACAGAGCACCTATGGTGTCCTATGCCATATCTGCTCTGCTGTTCATAAGGAATTACTTAAGAAGATATGTGAGTGGGTGGGGGGGGGAGGGGGGGGAGGGGGGAAGGAGGGGGGAGGGGGGGGAGGGAGGTTGAGAACCACTGGCCTTGCATGTGACTCAGGCTGAAGCATTCAGTGACTAGTTAGAAGTACCAAGTGGGTACTTCTACCACCTTCATTGAACTACTAAAGACTAGATATCATGGCCTTGAAAATGCATGACTAACAACAAAACCATCAGCTCTACACATGAATATGAAGTGAAAGTCTGCAGATGCTGTGATTGTAGTGAAAACACACAAATGTAGTAGGAACTCAGCAGGTCTCGCACATCCATGGGAAGTAAAGATATGTTTTGGGCCCCCCGAGTCCTCCTTCAGCCCCAAACTGTCTACCTCCTATGGATGCTGTGGGACCTGCTGAGTTCCTACTACATTTGTGTGTTTTCACATTACTATGAAGAGATTTCTCTCAAGTGCAAGCAGGAGTTTTGGTTTGATTTGGACAGTATATTCGGCGCACATAGACGTAGGCCGAAGGGCCTGTTCCCATGATATACTATTCTAATAATAAGTGGATAGCCCAGCTCCTTCCCCTCTTCCTGAGGACCTGTCTTTCAGTTATTCTGCAACTGGTCACCCTTGGATCACAGCATGTGATAACAGGAATAAGCTGAGAGCAGAACGAAGGGAGCCAGAAAGAACTGAAACTTGAGCTACTGTTCCCTCCAATTTGCATATTACTTTGGAAATGTATAGCCTGAACTCCATTTAGACTGGGTCTAATTCCTAGAACTCTTTGGCAAACAGCACCGTGAGAGTACCTTCATCAGAGGGAATGTAGATTTCCTGGATGGGGAATCCGTGTGACCATGGAAGCAATGGTTGCATTCCATGAAAGAAATGAATTAATAATACTAACACTGGGTGGGATGGTCTGAAACTGGGTCTTGTTGAGTGGTGAAAAGTGATGTGATACTAGGTCCTGTTGAGTGGTGGAATGTGATGTGATACTGGGTATGCTGAGAAGTTTCTGATACTGTGGTTTTGGGGAAAATGGGACATCTTCTACTCTAGGGAGTGGTGTGATACTGGATTTGGGTGCCACTGGGTTCTAAATCTTTGGGTTGATGTTTTGCTGGCTGCCACTTCTCTTGCCTGATGTTGGTTTCCTGTGATCTGTAATTGACTGTACTGGGTTCATTTCTGTTTTCAGTGTGAGGACAGCAAAGTGGAAGGTCTTTGTGAAGCCTTGCAGAACACAGTGAGTCGGTGGAAGGAGACCTTCCCCCTTCCCCTTCCCCTGGAGCTGTACACTTCGTCGAACTTTATTGGCCTCTTTGTAGAGGAGGAGAGCGCAGAAATCATCAAGAAATTTGCTGCAGACTTTGCATCTGAGGCTACAAGTAAAGCAGGTGGGAAATTGAATAATACCGGTATTAAAATAGTAACTTTTGATCAATATACGTTTCACAAGCAGCTGAACTCTGATTCAGGAGAGGGGGTGGTGGTTTGGTGGAGATTAAAATCTGAATGATCTGTGCTGAGTGTGCCATTCTCACTACTCTGAGAAGACTGAGGACCACAGTACACTCCACAGAATTAATCATCTCTCAGGTTTCATCTGCCTTCTCATGGTGGCAAAAGATCTTATGGCAATGCTTTTGCAAAGAAGTTGGGGTGAATTTCTGCCTAGTGTCTTTTGCCAATATTTCTCTCTTAACTGCTGTTTATGGGAGCTTGCTGTGTGTATATTCCTTGTCACAACAGAAACTACATTTTTACAAGCTATTTTAAGACCGTCTGACACTTTTTTTCTTGTCCCTTCCAACTTTCCACTTGTCCACTTCGGTTATTTACTGTATATAGTCATGTAAAAATCGACCCCCTATTTTTGGGCAAAAAATTTGGAATGTTCTGTACATCTCGTGTAAAAATTGACCCTAGACTCTTATCCCGGCCATCTGCAGGCTGGAGCTCCTGACACCTCAGCCCCAGCCTCCCACCCACCTGAGTACCCGATGCCTTGAATGTGGGCTTTTGCCATCACCACCCACCGATTGGAGCTTTCAATGCAGATACTGCGGTCCCAACCTCCTCCATGGTAGGATGTGTGTTTTGATGCACAGGCTCCATTATTACTTTGTGTTTTTGTTCTTCGTTTGTTTAGATCTAGTGTGGACTTCTGCTATGGTATTTTGGATTCTAGTGTGAATTTCAGCCCTTCAAAAGTAGTATCCACATAACAGTTGACCCCATAAATTTAAATATAAAAAGGTCTACTTAATTTGACTTTTACATGAGTATATATAGTATGTGTGTGGTGTTAAAAGACAAGAGCTTTATGAACCAGTGGTACCAATCAAATGGAATTGGAAGACAGATCAGCATGAGCTCATTGAATGTAAAATGGGGCTGAATGGTCTGCTATAGGTGATATTTACATGGAATTCTGCATTCCCCAAGAAATGTCCTGCACAACTGGCCCTGAGTCTTGGGGTCAGGTTGACAGAGAGACAATAAATGTGAACAGATGCTGGTAGTGAACTATTTGCTTGGCCTCAAGCTCCTGGTAAACTGGGCAATGGACCTACAATGTGTAGAAGAGTGTGGCAGGTTGTATTCCCTGTCCTACATCCTTGAACTAACATGATACCTATTTTAGAAACCTGTTATCTCCCTTGTTCTGATTGGAATCATTTCTTTCAAATGGCTTGTTCATGAAGGTGCCTCTTTAATTGTTGTTGCTCCTCCTGTAGATGTCCGAGTGGAACCCCACAAGAAGCAGCTCCATGTCACTCTTGCGTATCATTTCCAGCCCAATCACTTGACTGCGCTGGAAAAATTAGCTCGTGGCGTGGATCTGAAGCTGGGCTGTGATTGGGTTGCTGCAGTTTATTCCCGAGATATTCGATTTGCTAATCACGAGGTAAATAACCTGAAGCAGTGAATGGTTACATGCTAAACCCAACTTAGACAAATATTTCCATCACTTTAATACAGTGGTTCCCAACCTTTTACTTTCCACTCACATACCACTTTAAGTATTCCCTATGCCATAAGTGTTCTGTGATTAGTAAGTGATTGCTGAAGGTGGTATGTGAGTAGAAAGGGAAGGTTGAGAATCACTGCTGTAGACCCAATTATTATGAAATATTTTGCTTGAGAAAAATTGTCATTGGCCCATTTCCTTTGGAGATATGAAACTGTGCACATAACGAATCAATTTGGAATGGTTAATACAGTGGTTCCCAACCTTTTACTTTCCACCCACATACCACCTTAAGCAATCCCTTATTAATCACAGAACAGTTATGGCATAGGGAATACTTAAAGTGGTATGTGAGTGGAAAGTAAAAGGTTGGGAACCACTGCTTTAGTGGATGAAAGGACAGTGTTTCCTTTCTACCTGCTTCACTTCCTGTAAGGAGATGGTACCTTCAAGGCATTTAATCTGCTCGAAGTATTGTATTTGCTTGGATTTGTCTATTATTTGGTTCCGTACAGGTTCTACCATAAAATCAGATGCATGTCATAAACAGTTGCATCAGCTGGTAAGATGGCACTGTGCCAATGAATTGGAGACCAATTGGATTGGATTTAATGGCTTTATGAACTAAAATAAAACTGTTGAAAAGCAGGATTACTTCGCAGGAAGGAAAGCAATGAGTGGAAGAGATTATGCAAATGATGTCCAATTATTCATCTATTCATGAAATAGATGGGCTTCCTGTCTGAATTAAACCCCCACCCAACACTCTAACCAGGATGCTGCACTTGCCTTTTGTACTAGGAGTCCCAGCACCTTTCAGGTCTCACTGCTATGATTGTCCTATGAAGAGAAGCGGCACTTCCGCCAGAGGAGATGGAACTGTGGCCCTGGCCCTAGACTACACTGATCCTACAGTGACATTTCACATCCTGGCAGACTGATAGGCCAAGTTCTCATTGTTCTTGTCTCCAGAGCATTGGATTGTTCGTGAGTGGGTCAATTTTTCTGGATGTTTTCTAGATTTATGTATTACTCCTCCACTCATTGCATTTTTTCTCATGAAATAAGCCTACTTTGCAGCAGGTTTGGTTCAAATAATCTTTGCAGTTGTTAGTCGTCTTAAATTCTGCCATGGTTCCAACTGGATGACCAAGCACCAATTCATCAGCTAACAGATTGAACACCAGTTTTATTTTTTAATATATTTAAACAATCAGTAAAATGTAAATAATTTTAGTATGTGAAATAATATATAAAAAAAGGAATGAAGAAATAGAAATGAAAAACTTGGCCTTCAATAATCTTTCTCATGCAGTGTCAAGTGCTTTCTGCTCCTTGACTCAGGAATATCAGGTTGCTCCCTGTACTTGGTGGTGAGACTGACATGGTGAGGGAGGATCTGGTCAACATGGATGAGTTGGGCTGAAGGGCCTTTTTCTGTGCCATATAGTTTGATGGCTCTACTTTTGATAACGGATTATTTTCTGTGCCTGGCTTGAGGTGTAAGTGTGACAGTTTGAAGTCTCTTTTCTGCTCTTGTTGTCAGACTCTGCGAGTGATGTACCCATATACGCCTCAGAATGACGATGAGCTGGAGCTAGTGCAGGGAGATTTTGTATTCATGTCGCCGATTGAGCAGAGCAGTACTAGTGAGGGTTGGATCTATGGCACCTCACTAGCAACAGGCTGCTCCGGCCTGCTTCCAGAAAACTACATTGCCAAGGCAGATGAATGCGATACATGGGTCTTTCATGGGTGAGTTGTCACTGAGTGCCTTTATAGCATCATTGTCATGCCACCAGGAGGACTAACTAAGATAATCTCATCATTAAAAAGAATGCCAGCTTCAGGACAAACCAAAAGATTGAATGTAAAATCAATGTTATGAAAATCAGTGACATTAAAAGGGAAACTTAATCGACTGTGAACAGCCATGGGAGGCCCCCTGCGCCCTGTCCAGTTTCACTCTCTATGATGTTTGATCAACCATGACATTGAGAAGGCTGTAAAACAGTCATGTGGCCCCCAAACCCACTTTGAAGGTTAGGCTTCTATCTTCCTTTTGTGGAAAACAGATTTCAATTATCCAGTAACTTGACTGAAAATGCAAATAATTTATTTTCAAAAAATTAAGACTTTATAAGGTAACTTGCAGTAAGCAACTGCTCGCTATGGGCTGAAGCCATGGGACTGGTGGGTGTAGCCCTTTGAACATCTGCTTAACTTTGAGGTATCTTCAACTCTCCTGTTTTCCCAGGGTATTAGCTCAGCCAACATTCCTGCAAAAGATGATCTTGGAAAATTGCTGTTCATTCAGTCTTGCTAGGCCACATTTGTATGGCACTCACAGATGTGCTGTTGGATTTCCTACAACGGGGCCATGATACTTCAACACTTAGAAACACTTTGGGTTCTCTTGGGATCTTGAAAGGCTCTTGTCTTTTACTCTTTGGTGAAAACTGATTGTATTTGATTCACCTTAACAATTGAGGGGCACATTCCCAACAGATTGTTCTTTCCAATTACCCATTTGGCTCCAGTTCATAAGTAATTAGTTTGCATGTGCATGACCCATCTTCACCGAAGTTCCCTTGCAGAAGGATGGCAAGTTGGCGTAGTAGGTAGCGCAATGTCTTTACAGTGCCAGTGATTGTGACTGGGCTTCAAATCCTGTGCTGTCTTTAAGGAATTTGTACTTTCTCCCCATGGGATCTCCTCAAGGGCTCTGGTTTCCTCCACTATTTGAAACTTACTGGGGATGTAGGTTAATTGGGTGTAAATTGGCATGGAGTCGTGGGCCGAAATAGCCTGTTAGCGTGCTGTATGTCTACATTTTTAAAAATGTATTTAAATTTTAAATTTAAACTCTTTCAGACTGCAGTACCATAGCAACCCGATACTCTGATATTGCAATATTGATTGAATGCTAAATGGTGGTCACTTGGGCAGTGGTCTCCTGTGTGGCTCAGTAAGTAGCCTTCTCAGCTCTGAATTCAGAGGGTGAAGCTTCCATTTGCTCCAGCAGAGATCTGTATGCAGAATTCTGGGCTAACATTCCAGTGGGGTGCTAAGAGAGTGCTGCAGTGTTAAATAGTGCACATGAGAAGTTAAACTGCTCTCTTGGATGAACCTAAAAGATTCTCTGCTTTCCAAACCAACCCCTCATGGGTACGAGGGGATCTAACAGGTACAGTATGACTTCAATTATCCAAAATTGTATTCTCTGAATTCTCATTTATCCAAAATTTTAAAGAAATTTCAGATAATTGAGGATATTTGAAACAAATCAGAAATCCTTATTTATCTGAAATTTTTTCGTAGCTGAACTGACTGGGACCTCAGGCTGTCCGCCGCAGAAGGGGATCTCGTGTTCGTTTCTGTAATCGGCGGTAGCCAGCATAGTTTTTTGGAGAGAATTCAACATTACTTTAATGCTTTAATAGCCTTCCCTTGTTGTTTGTTGTTTAAACACTGATACAAGTGATTTGCTGTTGCTACTGGGCTGTTTTTTTTCAATGATTAGTTCTTTGGAAAAAAAGTGTTTATCCGAAATAGGCCTGGTCCCAACCATTTTGGATAATCGGAGTTGTACTGAATGTGCTCTGATGAAACGTTTGGGGTCAGGCCCTGCCGATTGGGTTTTGTCACCGATCTGTACAGCACAGAAAAGGGCCCTTCAGGCCAACTCGAAAGTGACACAAATCCCATTTGCTTGCTGTCTTCCATTTCTTTCCTATTCTGGTTGGTCCAAATGCTTTTAAACATCGTCATTGTTGGTGCCTTCATTCCATATAACCACAATCTCTTTAAATCCCTCTCCTCTAACCTTAAACCTACGCCCTTTGCTTTTCGACTTCCTTACCCTGGGAAAAAGACTGAAATCATTCACCCTATCCACACCCCTCATAATTTTATACACTTCTATTTGGTCATCCCTCTAAATGCTCCAGTGAGAGCAAGCTCAGCCTATCCAATCTCTCCTTGGAACTAATGCCCTCCATTCCAGGTGATTTTGTAGTTGAGCCCACCTGTGACCTACCTCTATTTTAATCCCTACCAACCTCACCAATACAGACAGCAATTTATTATCACATTGCTGTTTGTGGGTGTTTGTGTAGCAATTGAGCTCAGGTTACCTGCATTCTAACAACGGCTGCACTTCTAAGGTATGTGTGGCTGTTTTGGGAGTTCCCTAAGTGGGATGTGTGCACTGTGGAACTACTTGGTCAGAAACACGAAAGACTGCAGATGCTGTGATTGTAAGCTGGAGGAACTCAGCAGATCTTGCAGCTTCTATAGGAGGTAAAGATATATCACTGATGCTTTAGGCCTGAGCCCTTCCGCAAGGTAATTTGGGCTGGGGCAAAGGGAAGAATGGTCTGTCTTTCTTCCCTGTGACTTGCTGGCATGAAGACCTTCTTGTCTCCCCTGTGTTTGCTCAGATCTAACTCGTTCCTGACTGCAACTGCTGCTGTTGGCGCCAGTATGTGTGACGGAGTTCTCCGGAGGAGGAACCAAGAGGAGCAGGGACCAGGCGAGGCTTTGTCACTGCCCTCTAATGTCATCTGCCAACCAATGCCTGTAAGTTACACCTCCCTCTAGAAATAATTTTAATGATTCAGTGCAGAAGGTGTCCTTTCTTGAATCAGTGCCTGTTCTTGAACCCACCTTCTGACATTTCTGAGTGCCCCTGGCAACCTATCTTCATTTTATTGCCTTTGGAATGTTACAGATGTGTGTAAAATCTACTCCACTGCATCACTCATTAAAAAGAAACTTCTCAGAGCCTCGGATCCAATTGCTGCTCATTAGTTCTCTATCCTTTTATTACTTACCCACACACCCCCCCCCCCACCCCATGAGTGGAAACTGTTTCTAATATTAATATATATCCTTTGAGTTCTTCTAATAAATATATTAAATTTCTTCTTAATTTTCCCAGGAGGAAAGACGATATGTGTAGTTGTTGCAGCACACTTGTAACAAATTTCCTCTGCAACTTTTTAACAGACCCCCTGAAGTGTGATGTCTAATAAACTCCCATCCACCACACAAACATTGTAGGAGAGTGATGGAAACAGCTCGCTTTGTGAGGCTTCTCTTACCAGAGGAGTAAAACATGAAAGTCTGCAGACACCATGACTGAAGTAAAAATACAATGCTGGAGAAACTCAGTAGGTCAAAGAAAAAACTTTGAATTGATGAATTTCTTCAGCATTATGATTTTACTCTCACCTAATAGCACTGTTCCACGAGGCCACGTGCATAAAGTGTGCCACCTACTGGACAATACCAAGCAACACATGATGGCCAAAATCCTGTGGGTTCCTGGACTTCCCTGCCACATTAATAAAAATGACCACATTTTCTGCTGGATGGTGATGCTGTTATTAGGGTGTGAAATATCATCAAAAGCAACAGGAAAATTATCAACACAGGCAGTGAAACACAAAAGTTTGCAAATGGTGTGATTATAGTCAAAACACAAAAATGCTGGCGGGAACTCAGTCTCGCGGTGTCCATCAGAGGTAAAGATATATTACTGTCGTTTCAAGCCTGAGCCCTATCTTGAGGAAGGGTTCAGGCCCAAAAGGTCAGTAATATATCTTTATCTCCTATGGACTCCTATGTGAGACCAGCCGAGTTCGTCCAGCATCTCTGCAGCAAAGGTTACTAATTTATAAAGAAGTTTGAACATTCCCATTCCCTCCCAAAAGTCTATGAACCCATACGTGACTCAGACATGTGAAAAGGTGTGGTCCAGATGTGAGAGGGTCTGGGTAAAATACTGAGATCAGACTGGAAGGTGTTGCAAGGCTGATTTTCAGGCCCAACAAACCCTGATGTGAATCTAGCGCATTTAGTCAGAATCAAAATTTATTGTTATGAACACATCACGAAAATCATATCTTTGTGGCAACATTATAGGTGCAAATATTGTTATAAGTTAAATTTTAAAAGAAATTGTTTGAGGAAAGCCAAATTGTTTGTATTCCAGCAACTGAACAATGAATGGAGCATCCACTCAGGTTCTGGTGGGCAGAGAATTGAATTAAATTAAGTCAGCAAGTTAATTACTGTAATTCACCTGGACCTGCTGTCCATTGTTAGTTTTGAACTCCCTCCAGAATTGCTGAGATAAAATTAATGGAACATTAATCTGCTGGCTACCGTTGCCTATAAATTCCCTAACACCAGGAAATAGCAAAGTGTTGTTTCATTTGAACTTCCTCAACTTATCAATCCACAGTCAAAACACGAAGGGTAACTGCACTGAAAGAAGTCCTGCTTGGAAAATACCTAGTCTTGTTCGTTTCTCATTTGTTATCTTGCATTGTCACAGGGAGGTGGTCATTTGCTATGTGTTGTCACAGATGCTGTCTAAGAACTCCCGGTCCAGTCCACAGAAACGGGATTTATACATTTGCCGACATGGAGAGAGGATGGATGTTGTTTTCGGGAAACACTGGCTCTCTCAATGCTTTGATTCGAAAGGTTTGTATGTTTTCTTGGTTACAGGAAGCATTTGTGTTCATTGGCTTGATCTGAGGGTGTTTCGCAGCCATCTTTCCTCTTCATCTCACTATCTGGACAGACACTCTAAAACATTTAGGACGGCACGGTTACCGTAATGCTATTACAGCCCCAGCCACCGGAATACGGATCCGGCGCTGTCAGTAAGGAGTTTGTACGTTCTTTCCATGTCTGGGTGGGTTTTCCCTGGGTGCTCCGGTTTCCTTTCACTCTCCAAAACATATGGGTTTGTAGGTTAATTGGGTGCAATTGGGCAGCAAGAATTTAAATTACATTGTTGTAATTTTTTTTAAATTAAAAATAATTATACTACTGAGCGATGCCTCTTCAGTGTTCCCTTTCAGACCAAACCAAAGTTTTTCTTTTGTCATCATGTGCAGATGGAAAAAGATCCAGTGTCAGCTTTTGAAAGGAGTATCCTGACTAGATTTTGTCTCCAAACTAACCAGAGACCATGTTACAGCTATTCGAGTTACAGAAATTCTCCCTTGAACAATTCACAACCCACTACTCAAACATTTGAGAATGGGGGGATTAAAATGTATTGTTGTAGAATTTATGTGGTGCATAATTTGTGTGTTATTAGTGGGAGTTTGCAGTTCGTTAATTATCTACATTCGCAAGAGTGACTACACTTTGAATGGCTGGAAGTTCTTTGAGGTTGAGAAAGGTCTATTTTTCCCACAAGGGCCAAAACGTAGTAACAAGGAATGAGGAACTTTCATGCTGATTCTTCAAGCAGGCATTGTGTGGCCTTTGTCTTGAAGACAAATCTGATCTTAACAGTTCAGACTTATTGTCAGAGTCCATACAAGACATCACAAATAACCCTGAGATCCTTTTTCCCGTGGGCCAGGCAGAACTTCTACTTATTGGTAATGCAAAAAAGATGTGTATATAAAAGAGAGAAATGTAGACAAGGAGGAAGTGCTCACAAACGGCAATGCAGAAAATATATAATCATTAATAAATAATGTGCTAAGTAAGGGTCTCTGATTGAATTTGCTGTTTAGGAGTCTGATGATGGAGGGGTGGTAACCATTGGCTATAAGAAAGCATTTTGTACACTGAGTTTGTTGATGCCAGGACCATTCACAAATATTGCTCTTGGATTTAACTGAGACATGTTGTGGACAGAAGATGATGTGCCATATCATGGCAAAACTGAGAGATGTCATTTGCTTCCTTGGGGCATTTACAGGAAGCTGTATTGGCTAATGGTAAATATCACGGTTGGCATTTTGAAATGGTGTCCTGTTTAACTGTCAACTGATATCACTTGAAGGCTGCCGTTGGGAATTTAAAACAAATGAAACACCAATCTCTCCAGAGTCATGAAGGTGCTAATTCTCTCATTTTAGCTCTAGGAGTCTTGTTCGGGCTTTTACTTGAGGGTTAATCTGATGACATTTACTCTTGAAATAGGTAATTACATTCGGTCCAATTTGAACATGCCCCCAGCTTTACCTCAAAGAAGTGGTGGCTACAAAGATTATGAGAAAGATGCTCCCATCACTGTGTTTGGCTGCACTCAGGCAAGGCTTGTTGGTAAGTTAATGCTATTGACTCTTCAGTCGCAATTTGTAGTTACCTTGTCATTTTTTTTGGTTCTCTTTCATGGTCATCTTCAGCTCTTGTATCACATTCTCACTGCAGTCTGGGATTTTTGAAACCTCTGGCAAAGTTCTTTGAACTCCACTATCAGAGTCCATGGGCCAGGAGAATGGAAGTTTATCTTAAGTTAAACAAAGCCTTGGATGAGATCTCTCAACTGCAGGGTTGGGTTCAGTTTTGTACACCATGTCATGGCTTGGAGTAGGAGAGAGTCCGATTTACTTGAATGATACCTGGACTGAGAGAGGTTGGATGAAGATTGGTCCAAGGGTTTAGCATCTCTCATGTTGTTGGATAGAAACCAGGCCTTTATCGCTTCCAGAAAGTTGAATATCCTTGAATGCTCAGATAATTGATTTATTGACACGGATTGTGTTCTCGGTCAGGAAATTGGATGCCCTGTGCATTTCCAATGTTAAAAATGAGACATAATACTAACACTGGGTGCAACATATGAATTTATGGTTGTGAGAAGAGATTAAACTGGAATTAAAATATATCAAGTACCCTGTCTTCTGAAGCAAGTTATCAAAATCTGTTTTTAGGGTTACTCCATTCCTTGATTCCCCCAGGTGAGTAGGCATAAGATTCATCCAAGGACTATTGGATTGAAAATATGCAGGACCCCTCAATTTACCAAGAACAGTTAGGAAGGAAATTTGTAATCCGTGCTATTAAAGCTCTAAACTATAACTACTTTGAAACTTTTGAGAAGGAAGCTGGTGAAAGGGTTGATGTTTCCTAGGAATTGAATGAATCTAATGTGTTGTGCTTGACTTGCAGGTGAAGCTCTGCTGGAAAGTAAATCCATCATTGACCATGTGTACTGTTCACCCTCACTTCGCTGTGTGCAGACTGCATTCAACATATTAAAAGGTAATGCCACGATTATATATGTTAACAAATTCTCTGCTTGCTCCCCACTACCCAGCCTCTGCAGTTTATTACCACAAGTCTCTGTCCAGTGAGGATTTTTTTTTCCCTATCCTGTCAGGTTCTTCCCAGACCCCTTGCCTGTGCTTGTGCAATTCCTACCTCCTGTCCATCTTCACAAACAGATTCTCAAAATCCATCACTTTAAGCACAAGTTTGGTAATTAGTAAATGGTGATTTGGGCCAAATGCTTTTCCTGAAACTTGCTTGATTGTCTTCACAACTAGAGTAGGGTTTGTCTCACTTTCTGAGATATGCCAAAGATGTTATTACAGATTACTTATGCTGCCTAGAATGGAAATGACTGGGTTATACCCCAGTCAGTCAATAACTGCCATCCACAACATTAAGTCACTGGAATTAAGTGCACCTACTTTGAATTGTCTAACTATCCTCCACTCATGTTCATTGAAATAACCATGCTTTATTGAAAAAAAAACTTTCTGTAATTTCATATATGTGCTAATCAGTTGTTCATGGAGTTCATTAAAAAGATGAATTCCTCAGCAAATGTTTTGATTTTTGAAGAGAGAATGGATAGACCAGGTTTGTGTCTTTTGGAGTTTAGATCTGGGAAAGCTGTCTTGATTGAAACATCAGATCCAGTGGATTTTGGCAGGGTAGATTTGGAGATGATGTTACTTTTAAAAAAAAATTATCTAAATCAACTCATATATGATAATTATAACAATTAATATCAAATCACAATGTTTCAGTGTTTACAAATATATTTTGATAATATATAAAAAAGAAAGAAAAAGGAAAAAAATATACTAAAAAGAACTACTAAAACTAAATAAACCCTAAAACACAACTAAACCCTCCCCCAACCTAAACTAATCCCAATAACTAAAATCAAAATATAAAATACACAGTTACATAACTATTAAGTTATAAATTAAATTATTAATTTGGATTGCTCAAGGATCCCAAAAAGAACATTATTGAAAGCAAAAAATTATTTAACTTTAATCTCATTATTCTAGCATACAGACTCCAAATATGTAAAAATAGAAAGTATTTACCCCTTGAATTATATGTAATTCTTTTAAAAGAAATGCAACTTTGAATCTCGGCATGCCATCTTTCTATTGGTAATGGAACATCTGATTTCCATGTAACAGCAACACATTTCCTTGCTATTACCAAAACTAACTTAACAAATTTCAATTGAAAATATAACAAAGATAATTTAGGTAATATCAAAATTTCCCAACAATAATTCAGGATTTAATGGAAAAACACCAGTAATTAGTTGTAAAAACTTACTAACAGAAACCAAAAAAGGTTTAACCTTCGAACAAGACCATGTAGAGTGAAAAAAGGTTCTAACTTATTTTCCACATCTAAAATATTGGTACGATGCATCTGATCTCCATCTATTCAATTTCTGATGCGTAATATATAATAAATGTAAAAAAATTATAATGGGAGTAATCTATACCTTACATTAATAGTATTAAACATAATAAGACCTAGATTTTGCCAAATCTGCTGATCTATTGTTATATTTAAATCTTGTTCCCATTTTTCCTTTAAATTAAACATACCTACTTTAGGTGTTTGTAACAACACATATGCTATTGAAATTAATTTTTTAATTGTTCCATCAACAATAATTTGTTCCAAAATCATTTCAGAGCCTAATTTCTCTCTTAAATAAGCTCTTAATTGAAAATAAAATAACGAGTTACGAGGAATATTATTTAATTTTTAATTCATCAAATGACATCAATCTATCATTATTATAACAATCTCCCAATTTAGAAATTCCTTTATTATTCCAAGTATTAAAAAAATGATTGTCTTTTGAAAAAATTGAGAGGATGCTCAATTTTAAATAAAAGGTTTCCATCAATTTCAAATTGAACTTTATTCCAAATATTAAGTAAGTGTTTCAATATTTATCCATTGTTATTAATTTTCATTCCCATTTATAAATAAACTCCTCTGATATAGTTTCTCCAATTTAATTTAATTCAATTTCCACCCAAGATGGTTTGGCTTTTACAAACAAAGAAACAAGAAATCTTAATTGTGCTGCCTTGTAATAATTCTTAAAATTAGGAAATTGTAATCCTCCTAATTCATATTTCCATGTTAACTTTTTTAAAAAACTTTATCACAGGAATAAAAAGAAAAATTACATTTAAAGAAAATATATAAAATAAAATAATATAATTACAATACAACATTAATAACCAAACTTAATTCAACCTAACCCCCCCTACATATACAAGAACTAAAAATCTATATATATAAAAAAAAAACCACCCTTCCCCTCCCCCAAAATAAAGAGTGAAGAATTAGTAAAATTAATAATATTATGTATTAAAAAAAAACATACACAAAAAAAGAAAAATATGACAAATAATGGTGGCCAGTGGAGAGCTCGCCATATAACACGATCTTGGGAAGGCGATGGTCCTCCATTCTGGAGACGTGACCCACCCAGCGCAGCTGGATCTTCAGCAGCGTGGACTCGATGCTCTCCACTGGCCACCGTGACAGAGGTGCACCAAAGAAGAGGTACAAGGACTGCCTAAAGAAATCTCTTGGTGCCTGCCACATTGACCACCGTCAGTGGGCCGATATCGCCTCAAACCGTACATCTTGGCGCCTCACAGTTCGGCGGGCAGCAACCTCCTTTGAAGAAGACTGCAGAGCCCACCTCACTGACAAAAGACAAAAGAGGAAAAACCCAACCCCAACCAACCAATTTTCCCCTGCAACCGCTGCAACCGTGTCTGCCTGCCCCGCATCGGACTTGTCAGCCACAAACGAGCCTGCAGCTGACGTGGACATTTACCCCCTCCATAAATCTTCGTCTGTGAAGCCAAGCCAAAGAGAAAGATGACAAATAAAAATAATTTAAAAAAAGATTTATCAGATCTAAAATATCACATCTAAGAACATACTTAAATCAAACTTGATTGCATATACTTAACAAATGGAGTCCACTTATAAAAAGACATCTTATCTTGAATTGAAAAAGATATCTTTTCCATAATTAAACAAGACTTCATCTCTAAATACCACCTGTCCAAAGTTAGTATATTTCTATCTTTCCAAGTAGACGCTATACATTTCTTGGCCACTGCTAAAGCTAAATAGATAAAATAAATCTGATAACACAAATATTATATAATCTATTAAATATAGATTGAATACCTTTCCAAAACTGTTGCAATCGGTCACAGGACCAGACAGTATGTAAAAAAAGTACTAGCTGTCTGGTCACAACGAAAACAACAATCTGACTTACTAAGACCAAATTTTTTAAATTTTTCTGGTGTTAAATATAATTGATGTATAAAATTATAATTAATCATCGCTAATCTAGCATTAATCAATTTCCGAATACTATTTTGACAAATTTCCATCCAAGCTTCTTCAGCTATTGTAGAACCTAAATCTTTTTCCCATTTCAACTTACCTTTATCCCAATCTTTCTTGCTTTCATTTTCTTGTAAAATACAATACAAATCAGATATATACCCCTTTTCTGGTATTGAAAGTACATATTTCTCAAAACTAGTTTCAGGCAATAAAGTCATTTGCCGACCACATATCTGTTTTACAAATGATCTTAACTGATAGTACACAAATACAGAATTTCCACTAATACCAAATTTCATTTGTAATTCCTCAAAAGAACAAAAATGTCCTTCAAAAAAACAATCAGATAAGTTTTTTATTCCTTTCCTTTCCCATTGTTTCAAAGTGATATTGGAGACCGTAAAAGGAACAAGTTGATTATTATATAATGGCAATCGCCCAGACCATTTATTTTTAAGCCCCATTTTATCAAGTTTACTCGTCCATCGATTCAATAAATGTTTCAATATTGGTACATCATAAGTTCGTAACAAATTTTTATTCCATCGAAACAAAAATTAATGTGGAGATTTTTCGAAAATAACTGCCAGTTCTATCTTTGCCCAACTGGGTGGATCCTCCATATTCATTAATGCACTAAGAAATTTAAATTGAGCTGCCTCATAATAATATTGAAAATTGGGTAATCTCAAACCTCCAAATTGAAAGTCCCACATCAATTTTTTCATTGCTACCCTCGGAAATTTTCCCTTCCATAAAAATTCTCTAACTGCTTTGTATAAATCCTTAAAAAAAACTTTTTAAAAAAATAAGGAATTGATTGAAATAAATATTGCATCCGAGGAAAAATATTCATTTTTATAGTATTAATCCTCCCCAATAAACCTAAAGGTAAGTCCTTCCACCTAATCAAGTCTAGTTTAATCTTTTTTATTAAGGGAAGGTAATTAATTGAATATAAATCTTGATATTCTGTATTGACATTAATTCCCAAATATTTAATTTGTTTTGTCCACTTCAACTTCGTAATATTTTTATAAATCAAATAATCATCTTTACAAATTGACAAAATTTCACTTTTAGCCCAATTTACCTTATAGCCAGATAATTGACCATAATTTTCTAAAGATTCTTGAATTGCTGGTAAAGAAATATCAGGGTCCACCAGGTATAATAAAACATCATCTGCAAATAAATTAATCTTATATTCCTCATTCAAAACTCTCATACCCTTAACATTTTCATTTTGACGTATTAACTGTGCCAAAGGTTCAATAACTATAGCAAATAAAGCAGGTGACAATGGACATCCTTGTCTAGTAGACCTTGTTAAATCAAAAGATTCTGAGATCTGTCCATTAGTAGCAACTCTAGCCTTCGGACTATTATATAAAGCCTTTATCAATCCAATAAACGAAGAACCAATACAAAATTTCTCAAGTACTTTAAATAAAAACTTCCATTCCACTCTATCAAAAGCCTTTTCTGCATCTAATGAAACCACTATTGGATAATTCATTTGAGATTTAAATTTATTTATCAAAGTAATTAGTCGCAAAATATTATCAGATGCATATCTGTTTTTTTATAAATCCTGTTTGGCTCAATATTTACCTAAAATAATACATAAAGACCAATCTATTAGCCATAACTTTAGCTACAATTTTATAATCTACGTTTAACAACGATATTGGTCGATAAGAAGAAACCTGTAAAGGAACTTTATCTTTTTTTGGTATAACCGTAATTATTGCATTAGAACAAGATTCAGGTAATTGAAAAGTTTTATAAATTTGCTTTATTACATTCTTATAAATAGAAGATATATCAACATAAAAAGTTTTATAAAATTCTATAGAGAACCCATCTTCACCGGGTGCCTTTCCATTTGGCATATCTCTTATAGCCATTTCAATTTCATTCTCTGTAAAAGATTTATCCAACTCTTGTCTATCTTCTTGATTCAGCTGTGGCAAATTAATATTTTTGAAAAAAGAATCTATTGCATCTTCACTTACATCTTTACACTCAGACGTATATAATTTTTTATAGAAATTGCAAAATTCCTCATTAATTTCTTTTTGTCTAAAAGTAATAGCGGATTTTTTTCTAATTACTGGTATAATCCTGGATAATTGTTCTTTTTTTAACTGCCATGATAAAACTTTATGAGCTTTCTCGCCCCATTCATAAAACTTATGTTTAGTTCGATTCATTAAACATTCAAATTGATATGTTTGTAATTCATTATACTTTAATTTTAAATTAGTTAACTGGTTCTTTTGCATTTCAGTAGTTTTTTTTTAAAATTCTTTTTCACTAACAGTTATCTTTTTCTCTAAATCTTCAATCTCTCTAATTCTCTCTTTCTTTACTTTAAATGCATAGCTAATAATTTGACCTCGTAATAATTGCATCCCATAAAACAAAATGACTAGAAACAGAGTTAACATTATTACTAATAAAATCCTCAATTTGTTTTTTTAAATAACTAATGAATTCTGGTTTTTGTAATAACATAGTGTTAAATCTCCATCTTGGGGTTCTCTGAACATCTTGTGAGCTCTGATATTCTAATAATAATAATGAATGATCTGAGACCAACCTTGCCTTATAATCCACAGATATAACCTTATCCTGCAAATGTGTTGAAATTAAAAAATAATCAGTTCTTGAAAAGGAATTATGACGTGAAGAATAAAAAGAAAAATCTTTCTCTGTAGGATTAAGTATTCGCCAGATATCAACTAAATTCAAATCTTTCATCATATCAGTCACTTGTACTGCCATCTTAGATTTCTTAATTACTCTTGGATACTTGTCCAATAAAGGCTCCAATACCACATTTAAATCTCCCCCAATCATCACATTAGAATTTGTTTGTCCAAGTAATAAAGACACATCTACAATAAAAGCTGTATCTTCAACATTTGGAGCATAAACATCAAGCAGAGTCCAAGCTTCATTAAGAATTGTACAATTTTAATAATCTTCCTCCATTTTTCTCTTCATTCTGTAACTGAAATGGTAAATTCTTATGCACCAGAATTGCCACTCCTTTCGCCTTTGAATTAAATGAAGAATAGAAAAACTTGTCCAACCCATTCGCGTTTAAGTTTCAAATGTTCCTTATCAGTTAAATGAGTTTCCTGCAAAAAAGCCACATCAACTTTAAATTTTTTTAAGTAAGCAAGTACTTTATTACACTTAATAGGATTATTTAAACCCTGAAAATTAAGAGAGGCAAACTTAAGTTTAGACATTACTTACAATAACACAAAGAAAAAGAGAAGGAGAAACAAAAATAAAAATAAAGAAAAACACCCCCTTCCCTTATCCCCTCCTAAAACTACAAAAAGAGAGAAAAAAAATTTAAAGATAATAATTTAAAAAAAACTTTACTCCTTAATCCAAATATTGATGAAAAAAAAACAGGTAGGAGGTTGCAACCACCTCCTCCTGTCTCAACCGCTCAATGCGGTAACTCCCACAAGGTATTGGGTGTGAGATAACTCACGCGTAGCTGATGACTTCTGGAAAATGATGCCCGCCCAGCTCCCTCTCCCAACTCCCGTTTCACATTAAACTATCATCATTATCTGAAATCTTCTCAGAATTTTTTTTTTTAATCAACTTTATCACTCCGACCACCATTGTTTCCATTTCTTCTTGGAATTCGGTTCCCATCTTGCGTCTCCACTCTCCTTGGAGACCGTGGTGGACTACGTCTTTCCTGAAATTGCATAATTGGCAATAATTGAGCAAAGTCCATAGCTTCCTTAGGATTATCAAAAAATTTTGGTTGATAGCCATCTTGAAAAATCTTCAATACTGCAGGGTATCTAAATGTTGCTTTATATCCTTTTTTCCACAACACTTCTTTCACAGGATTAAATTCACGTTGTTGAGACATAACTTCTTGACTCAAATCCGGATAAAAAAAAACACGATTGTTCTGAACCATCAAGGGAGATCTTCTTTGTTGTGTGTTTCTTATAGCCACATGCAAAATTGTCTCTCTATCATAATAATTTAAACAATGAACCAAAACAGGTCTTGGATTTTGTCCTGGAAAAGGCTTTCTTCTCAAAGCTCTATGGGCACGTTCCAATATTAAGCCTTCTGGAAACTTATCTTGTCCTAACATTTGTGGAATCCATTCAGTGAAGAATTTTCTTGGATCTGATCCTTCCATATCTTCTGGCAAACCAACAATTTTTATATCATTCCGTCCAGATTGATTCTCCAAATAATCAACCTTTTTCGCTAAATTTTTATTCTGAATTTGTAAAATTTCAATTGTTTTATTTACAGCTTATATTTGGTCTCGTACCTCGACTATGCCTTGGTCACAAACATCAAGTCTTTCGCTCGTTTCAAGCTTAAAAGCTCCATAATCAACCATCTGTTGAGTATTAATGTCCACCAAAGTATTAAGCTTTGTATTAACTTGAACTAAAGCCTTACCTATTTCTTTTATTGTAGAGGATAACTTAGATTCAAGATTCTTAATAAGCATACCTACTGGAATAGATTCAGGCACAGTAGGATCTTGCTGCTTTTGTATAGCCAAAGGGTCTTCTATTCCTTCCCTTGGTTTAACTGCTTTTCTTACAGTATGACTGCGTGTGGAAACCCCTGCAACAACCTCCTCAGCAGTATCTGGAGGCTGATGGCCAGGGTTATCCTTAACTCATATTATGTCAAATTCCTTCATTACATCGATGTCTGTTGAAGTCTTCATTACTGGTGGTGCATTTCGCAGCGCCACCGCTACATCAATCGGTAAGCGTCTTTTCAGAGTCGGGTCTTCAGCTGGCAGTGTCCCAGCTGTTCTAGCTGTCAAAGATTCATTGACAGCGCTCTCACAGCGGGCGTTGATTCACGCGCACGCACCTGGCTTGCCCTTTGTTCCAAGGGCTGCCGGGCGCCATCTTTAAAGAGCCCTGCCGATAAAGAGCGGAGCTCCGTTGCAGAATCTTGTACCTCTCTTCCTGGATCCATTCCACGCTGAGTCCTGACTTCTTGTAAACAGGTAGGCTCAGATAACCTCGGGAAGTGCAGTTTCTTAACGATCTGTTGCCGTTTTTTTTTACTTCTTTTCAGCAGTTGTACCATTAGAAACTGATTCAACACCTCTAACTATTTCTAAGCTTTTAAAAAGTTTTAACGGGCACTTATAGACAAAACAATAACAAAGAGTCAGGAGAGGACTGGAAGGCACGTCTGTTCCTTACGCCATCATGCCATGCCCCCATGTTAACTTTTCTAATGATTTTCTTGCCATTTTTCCTTTCCAAAAAAATTTCCTAATTTGTTTATTTAAATCCTGAAAAAGAATTGAGGTATAAAAATAGGCAATGTCTGAAATATATATTGAATTCTAAGAAAAATATTCATTTTAATACAATTAACTCTTCCAATTAAAGTAACAGGTAAATTCCCCCATTTATATTTAAAAAAAAGTCCATCTATCTTCTTGAATATTGGAATATAATTTAATTTATATACATTTTTCAAATTATTATCAATACGTATACCTAAATATTTAATCTTATCTGTCCACTTAAATCAAGCTTCTTTTCAACATTGTGAATAATCTCCTTGCACCAATTCCATTACTTCACTTTCATCCCAATTTATTTTATGTCCTGAAACTTCTCCATACTCTGACTAAAAAGTCTAGGTAATGATAATTGTGGTTGGGTTAAATATACTAACACATCATCAGCAAATAAACTAATCTTATGTTCAATCTGATTTATTACAAACCCTTTCAACTGTTGATCATTTCGAATCTTTTGTGAAAGTGGCTCTATAGCTAAAGCAAACAAAGCTGGAGATAAAGGACACCCTTGTCTACTTGGTCTAGTAAAATTAAAAGATTGAGACATCTGTCTGTTTGTTATTACTTTGCTTTAGGATTTTCATATAATGCTTTAATGCAATTTTTAAAATTCAATCCAAAACCAAATTTACTCAAGATTTTAAATAAAAAAAATAGCATTCTAACCTATCAAAAGCCTTTTCTGCATCTAAAGCCACTATTACACTCAAATTTTTTTTCCTCTGTGCTAAATGAATTATACTTGGTAACCTTGCTATATTTTCCAAAGTTTATTTATTTTTAACAAAACCTGTCTGGTCCATATTTAGTAATTCAGGAAGATAATCATTAATCCTATTCACCAATACAATTTTATAATCAACATTTAATAATGATATAGGTCTTTATGAATCTGGTTTTAATGGATCTCTATCTTTTGTAGTAATAATTGTAATTATTGTTGTAGAAAAAGTTTCTGGAAAATTATACAATTTGAAAACTTGTTCTATTACCTTCATAAATAGAGAATGATGTTACCTCTTGAACAATAATCTAGATATATGGGGGCACTGCTCAAAAGAAAATGAGTTGCCCATGTGAAATAATGTGCCACTATTTTCTCAAAGGATCATGGATCTTTGAAACAGTTATGAGAGTGATGGAACAAGATTTTGAAGGAAGATGTGGTTTCTCGATAAGCAGAGGGGTGAAAGGTTACTAGAAGTAGGCAGGATAACAGTAATGAAGTGGCAGACAGATCACACATGATCCTGCAGCTAGCAAGAGTGGGGACACTTCTGTCTCCTACAACAATATGGTGTCAAGATACAGATTTTTCAAAATGAAGAATTGAAATGACTATGAAGTGGTGGTAAGTTGTGCTGATGTGATGTGCAAATTGAGCGGAGCGCTCAATACACTTGAAGAATCAGCTGCTTTCTTCCCAGCCTGCATTTTTGTCTTTCATAAATATATCAAAATGGCTTCCTTCCCCTCATTCCCCTTCTCTCCAACCCACTGGATGTGCTGCAATGGCAGCTCTCTGTGAAGAAGAGATGCTAGTGTATTGCTTGAAAAAGTGTGGGTTTAAAAATATTTTCAATTGTATTTTCCTCTTTACACTTTCTATTCATCTTCTAATCCATCTTTTCTCTACTTACAAGTACTTCCCTAACTTTTTATGTGAGTTATTGCAGAGAGTGGAGAATCAGTGATTCTTCAAATGGGTTTGCCCTGGAGATGCTCCTTATGCTGAACAAGTCATGAAGTCGGTGATGCTGCATTACTTTGCTTACAGGACTCCAGCAGGAAAACCAGATTAAGGTTCGGGTGGAACCTGGACTGTTCGAGTGGACAAAGTGGGTTTCAGGGAACACGTTACCAGCATGGATGACGGCTGAGGAGCTTGCTGCAGCAAACCTGGGGACTGACACAACCTACAAGTACGAATTGGCATGGAAAGCAATCTTGTTCAGAAGAGTGATCACCCACCATTGTGTGGGTTATCAATAGGTCTTGAATTAATTGGAAAATATTTAAATCCTTCAAAAACCTGAATGATATGGATTTAAAGTTTGCGAAGCAGAAAACCGTTATTTAGGCACTTGTATTATATGTCAGGCATATATAGTAACCAGCTTTCAATAGAAGGAGCAAGAGACTAAAGTTGTTAATCTTTATATTTTGTGTAATAAAAATTAAATTTCTGTTGCGAAAGGTGAAGTGCTTTTCCTGGAAAAGGAATAGAATAGGGGAGTTTGGAATCACTTAGTCATCCTTTAGATGTGAACACGACCTTCATTGCTGTAGCAAATTGAGGCACATGACAGAGGTTCTATTGAGATTTGAGAAGCATGGATATCTCAGCAGGGATAAGGAATGCAGTTTGTGTGTTGGTCCAAGGCACATAAAAGCAGAGGCGGACTCATTAAATACATATATTTTAGACAGTTGGTTTTGTAGGGGAAATTGAGGGTTGTGGGGAAAAGCCAGGTAGGTGGAGCTGTCCTTGATCAGTTCAGCCATGACCTTATTGAATGGTGGAGCAGGCTTGTCAGGCCAAATGGCCGACTCCTGCTCCTACTTGTGTTCTTAAAACCTGACTGTTCCATTTATAAATTAGAACAATAATTTTTCAGACCATTGAGTTTGAAACTCTACCTACAGTCAAATTTTGCAAGTTACATCAGAGTTGATGCTGTTTGGGTGAGGGGTATATCCTTGGGGAATTGTGCAAGAAAATTTAAATCCTGTGAAATGGGAAAACTATTTTCCTGATGGATAGTAAGGCACCTGGAAGCACATGCTTGCTCTACTATTGGTTAACTATTTTTTTTTCAACTGCACTGGGCTTTTTTCAATAATTTTTATGAATTAATTTCTCACCCATGGTCTCAGGTTAAGATGGGAGGCATTTGGGAGTGAGATGAGATATTTGAATCTACCCTAAAGACAATTAATTCTCAGTTGTTGATAAATTTTCTATGGAGATGGTTGATGTTTTGGCAATTAAAGGAAGTGGTGATGATGTGAGCTCGTGGAATTGAACAATGGACCTGCTCAAAATGTAAACTGCCCTCTTCTTCTCCAACAACCTTGATGTCCCAAAGTTTTTAATTTAAAAAATGTTTTTGGATGTGCACCATAGAAACAGGCTTTTCTCTCCCTCGATCCCATGCCTTAATACCCCAATTAACCTATAACCTCCAGATGTTATGAAGGGTGGGAGGAAATGGGAGCACCAGGAGGAAACCAACGTAGGCATGGGGAGAATGTGCAAATACCTTATAGACAGCATCGGATTTGAACCAGGGTTGCTGGCACTGTAATAGCATTGCACTAACTACTACACTAAGCATGCAACCCTCTTGAGTGCAGAGTGAAAACCATTTCCCACTATTTGAACCAGTCCATAGAATTTGCATACCACCAGGCTATGTCCCTTTGCTCTTCATTCATCTGACACTCCCTCCTGCCAATTGCTAACTGTTGTTTGGATTTTGCAGACCTCACATACAGGCGAACAAACTGGGGATTTCGGAACCCTATGAGATGTATATGAGCAGGAGTTGCCAGGTGATGAGGGAAATCCTGACTGAATGTAAACTCAAAGGTAACAGTTATATTCATTGCCAAGATATTTTTAATTAATGTCTTTCAGTAAATAATTTTAGCAATGACTTCAACACCCAAAAATCTCTGCCTTAAATTGCCAAAGGTATTTGTAAATGTTGTGCTTTTCAGGATTGGCCATCTTTTGCTGTCCACCCCTATTGCCCTTTATTGAATAGCTTTGTAGGCCATTTCAGAGGGAATTTAAGCTTCAACAAGTGGTATGACAGTCGGATATGGAAGATGGAGTTCCTCCCCTAAATGATGTGAGTGAATTGGATGAGTTTTCCAACAATCCAATGAGCATCGCCAAGAGGGTCTGTCCTGGGCTTTTTCCATTGACAGAGTAAGGCCCAATGGGATGAACTTAAATTTTTTTTAATGCGTACCCATCTCTCTTCTGTACCACTTCTGTTTTGTCTCCTTTCCTATCTACCCCCACCCATTCTCATTCCCCCTCCTCTGGTTCCATCCCACTCTACTGCCATCTCCCCACTGGATTCCTCCACTCTCTTCTCCATCCCTCTTTTGTTTGGCAAGATGCAGCTCTAGATGGTCCATATCCAATGTTTGCTCTGCCATTCATCAGGTCATGGGGGAATTAACATTGATAGACTTTTAAACCCAAAGGATGGATAGTGCAGATTTACAGCCCCTGGAGTAGAGAAGTCCAAAAATGTACAATCTTCTGCATTTAGATTTTATTTCCTTATTTCAACCAAGGCCTGACAGTCCAATCCAGAATGGAGAGAATGCTTACTAGTGGAGTAGCCCTTATACAGATGAATTATTGAACATAAAGTGGTCTGTGCCCCACAGCTGAATGGTACTATTTCAGAAAAGCAGGGAAGGGAACTGATCTTCCTCTCTACCTAATGTCGTGAAGTGATTATCACATTGCTGTTTGTCCTTGGATGTGTGTCCATTATGTCTGAAAAAAGTATTTTATTGGCTTCAAAGGAATGTAGAGCTATGAATATGCACTGTGGTGTTGTGAATTTCTTTCTTGAGCTTGATGTGACCTGAAATGTTGATTTGGTTTGCTCGTTCCTTTCAGGTAACAGTATTCTGATTGTAGCACACGCCTCTTCACTAGAAGCTTGCACCCGACAGCTCCAGGGGCTCTCTGCACGCAATTCCAAGGACTTTGTTCAAGTGGTTCGAAAGGTCAGTACCTTTGTGCCCTCTGACTGAGAGAGAGAGAGAGAGAGAGAGAGAGAGAGAGAGAGAAAAAATTCTATAGTAGTGTGGGAATAAGGCAATAATATTGGTACCCAATCTTTGTTCATTCTAAATGTTTCTAATTAAGTGAAATAACCTGGAAGTGGCTTTTGAGGAAATGAGCCATAGAGCACAAGTTGAGCATTGTGGCCTTCTCACGTTAAAAGTTGGGCCCTGTTTTGATTTTACCTGCCAGTTGGTTGAGATCATAAAGGTTCTGGATGCAACCTGCTTCTACGGAGAAAAGTAGCAGAGTATAGAGAAGATGGAGAGAATCATCAGGGCTAATTTCAGGGAAATAAAGGAAAATTTAAACCAAATCTACTTCAATAGTGATAGAAATCCGGGAGTTATTTGCTAGTACGGCCAAATTTGGTTGTTTTATTAGAAAGATAGCATTTTAGGAGGGATATACAAATGGAATAAATATTTTTGTTTGCATGCCATTCAGGGTATTTTTTTAAATTACAACTTGCCAACTACTGTAACAGCTAGATTGTTACAACTGGTGCAACAATAAATGTGACCAATGCACAAGAAATGTTACAAATGCAAAAGGAGAATGAGAAGAGGAAATTAGACAAAAAAGTACAGAAAAATCCAGGGAGTGAATGAGAAAATTATTTCCACTTTTGGCATGAATTACTATTTCAAATGTCCTGCACTATTGGAAGAAATATTTTTGATGCTACTTTCAAACTAAATTGCTAAAGGTTGAACTTGATTTTTTAGTTGCAAGAAAATAACTAAAATAGTAGAATTGTGACGAGAAAGACTTTCAGGGATGAGAGAAACCAATTGGAAAGGCGTTTCTAGATCATGGTTAAGATGCAAAGGTGAATCACAGGTTTCAGGATTGTTGGAACAATTGGCTCTGCCTGTACCTAAAATTCATGCACTTTACATTTTTCTCTTCTTCCCACAGATCCCTTATTTGGGATTTTGCGCCTGTGAAGAACTGGAAGATGCGGGTATATGGCAGCTGGTGGATCCTCCCATCCTACCACTCACCCACGGGCCCAATCACAGTTTTAGCTGGAGAGATACCTTGTTCCAAGACTAATGGAGAGATCCACTATCACTGGAAGATAGAGCCATTATTAGCATGTGCTTCCACTTACTACTTCACCTCCTTTCCCTTTTCCCCATACTCCATATGAGCAGTTCAATGCGCTGCCATGCTTGGTATACTCTCTGATGCAACAACCATCCGGGTACCCTGCAGCATTAGTTACTTGATTGTTGTGTTATCTGCAAGTTCAGTACCTTGATGTGAAGGACTTGTATTTATTTCATCCAATATATTTAATTATGAATGAGTTGATGTGATTACAGGGCCAATTGTGTTTGGTTCAGGGCAAGAATTTGTTGACTTTAGGCACCCCAAAATAGTTAAGAACTTCAGACTGCTCATTTATATTTGAATTGTGTTTGACACAATTTTTGTAGGACTTGCAATGTACTTGCACAATAATTGGGGCAAGGGAATCTGTATAAAGTGCTTCAGAAGCACTAGTAACTGTCCTGACATGCATTCACTGGAGCATTGTTAATTTATGACTCCTCTCCCATGTACATGGAATAATGAGATCTTGCATTCTGGATCATTTACATAGAACAGGAGGGTGTCGCTTATCCCCAATCTTCAAATGTCAAGAGATTTTATTTCTCCATGCTATATTTAATTGAAGCCAAATAACAAAATTGCAATTAAGCCAAAGCAAAGGCATGCGAGAATATCTTGACATGAGGCCCATATCCAGATATTTAAAACATGGCAAGTAGACTATCAATAGAACAGGATTTATTTATTGTGTGTTTTATTAGTGGAATCTGACTCTGTGAAATTTTTTTTGAAGTTTAATCTAATTATATGAATGTATTTATTGCCTTGCCATAGAAAACAGGAGCAACTCCATAGTCCATATTTCAGAGAGAACACTCTCAAAAGGAGTATTGTGTAAGAATGAGCTGACAATCTCACATCAATGATTCCCCAGTCACCTCTGTACAAGCAGTAGAACCAAGTGGTGATGTGAAATCGGTCTGAATGTTTTAACTGGGGTCTCACGAATGACACTGAATGATGAACAGGTCCTTGAAAGTTAAGTGATCTCGTGTTTCTCCTTTCACGGCTCCATTCCTTGACCATTTTGAAAGTAGGCTTGCTACCAAACTTAAACAGAGGTATTGAACCTTCAACTTTCTGACACATGGTGTAATTTAGAGAATAGAATGTTTTAGCTGAGAACTTTGAGTATGTAGCTAAATATTATTTAATTACGGGACTGTTAATCCCCAAATGAAACACCTCTATCCCTATAAGTTTACATTCTTGAAAAATACATCTCAACCAAAATGTAGCTTTTTAATTCACATTTTTGATGATTTGTGTGTGAGGTGAATAAGTCTTTTACTTTTACCATTGTAGACATGCTCAATATTCATCCAGAAAATTTATATAGGATGAAAATTTGACCATCTTAACAGTAAGGCTGAAAATTACCATTTGTTTTGTTCAAAATATTGATCAAACTCTGTTAGGAGAACTTTTGTTCTTGGTGGATGTTCGTCAAGGATTAAAGGAACCCATTGGAGAGGAAGAGATAAAACCCCTCATCTCTTTAGGTTTCCAGAGAGTCCTTTGACTTCTCTGTTCAAAACTAGATGTCTGTAACTTTATATGCCATGAGATGCAAGGTCATCATACTTTGTTATTTGGATAATTCTGGATCAAAGTATTTCTATTTTGTAATGAAAATTAGCAATAGTCTGTGGCTTAAGGGATTGTTTTTATCACAGCAATTTGCCTGTATTAGTCTGCAAGTGATCCAATTTCAAGCTCCAGTCAAAGAATGTTAAACAATTGCTACACCTTGGAAAACTATTGTATTTGGGAATATCAGACCACAGAGCAAAGTTAATTTTTTTTTTCACGTGTGAGTTTTTCAAGAATACAGCTAAAATTCAATTTAAGTCTATCACAGTGAGTCATACAAAAGAGAGCTCCCGTACAACTTCAATGCAGAAATTTAAACTCTCAGTGCCATGCTGTGCATTGAATGTTGAGGGATCTTTCCCTCGTGTTGAAGGGGCATAAAACCTATTCTGAGGCAGTCTCCAGTTTTCCTTTCCATCAACTTTGTGTTCAGATTGTACACAAGAAACCAGTGAAGGTTGGGAGAGTGACCAGAAATGGAGATTCATAAGTTTTAGGTACTTCTCCTTTTGAAAGCTTTGTAATTGAGCCAAGGAAGTCTAATTGTGGAATTGGACTAAGGGATGGTTGAGTGGTTCCAGGACCTTCATTGACTCTGGAGCCAATGAATGTGAACTTATTTAGGGTTCCCACTCCTGCTTGCTACCCCATCATGTCTGCTGAAATTGTGCATGGTTTATGAGGACAAAGTAAAGCTTGAATGAGATGCACCAGCAACAAGATAGCATGTTGACATTCTGGTGAGATGTGTTTGTCAACAATCCCTACAAGGAAAAGGTGCAACTAACTAGCTTGTTTCAGTGGAACAGTAGCTTTGAAATAGCCAAATGGCTGTAAGATGGGGAGAGGACAATTAAATATTTTTGGTGTATGATAACTTGGAAAGTAAATTTAATTACTCATGGTGACCATGATGCCCATTTAATTCAAGTGTAAATTCTATATTAGAAAAATTAAGAATTGCATTTATTTATCAGCTTATCATTTTCTGTGTTCATCTTTGAGAAATAGCTTGTGCAGTAAAATGTTTTGAGGCATAATGGTTGCCTGGCTGATTAGACTTTCTGGGTAATTTGACAATACTCTGGTGTTGACTTGAGGATTGGAGTGCCTTCGATTATGAAATGGTAAATTTCATCAGAACCCCCCTTCAAGGTTTGCATATTAGCAGTAAATGGTGTTTACCACGGAGATTTATGAAAGTGATCAGCTAAGAATTATTCAAATCTTTCAATATTTGCCTCTGTTTGCATTTGCATTCCAGTTTTTAAATGTTGTTCTCTTTTGCATTGCAGCAGAAGGCTATACCATAGTCCAGATCTTGTGTGAAATATAGCAGTATACTAAAGAATGTTTTCTGTTTAATTTAAAACTTAAAAAGTATTAAAAGCTCTATATTTATCAAAATGATTTTGTTCATATAAATGACAGGAATTATGGTGATACCAAAATTTCATACGATGCCAATGTTATATGTTGTTTACATCTACTTTTAAAATTCATTTTGATTAAACAGTGAGCTTAATCTTTGTGTTTCTGGTATTCACCTGCATGGCGCTCAGGATTAAAACTCTTTCCTGCAGATACAGTTTGTGTCAAAGCCTGTCATATCACTTGTATTTCCACAGTCACTGTTTAATTCTGTCATTATTAATCTGCAAGGCAGAAGGCTGGGCTTGAATAATAGGGAAACCGGTTTAGTCCATATAATCCTCAGCCCTTCCCGTCATCTTTGGGGACTCTGACAAACGGCTGCCTCAACAACCCTGAGATTGAGTCACTGCAAGATTGAGATTATAATAGCGATCTGATCAACTAGTAGAACTGGAGTTAGACTAGAAAATTGGCTGAGGCTGGGGTTGAGCGGAATAAACAAAACTTCTGAGAAGTTCAATAGGTCATACCTTTTTACTTCCTACGGATGCTGAGGTTCTCCAGCACTTTATTGACCAGCATAAAATCTTGTTTCTGTGATAAGGTAATTGACCTTGAAAGAGAAATTGCTTGTCCGTGTAACTTAATGTAGGAATCACAGATAAAATAACAAGGGGTGTTGAGCTAATTTATCTCTTACAAGTTCAGCTCAAAACAGAATGATTAGGATACAAGTCTTCAAAATTTTCTTTTTGACCTTATAGTTTCTGATGCGCTAAAAGCTAAGGTTTTCAATCATTTTCTTTTTAATATAAACGTGCTGGAACAGACAAACGAAGATGCACTGTTGAGGTTATCAGATGAATACATTAATCTCTTCATCTGTATTTTTTCTCAGTTTAAAATTCAAGTTACACTTTCTGGACCTTGCAAGAGTTGCTGAATCTGAAGGGGAAGGCTTTCCTTCATGTTGAGCGAACTGTCCTTATCAATAGGAATAAAGGTGACAAATATGCAAAGCCCCAGGTTACTGATCCACAAATGATTTCATATTCCATCATAGATTGAAAATTTTGAATAATTAAATCATGAATAAATGTTTGGTGTCAGTGATGTTGATGAAAAATAACTGATCAATGCTGAAAACCTTTCTAGTGCATGGAGAAGTGTGCCTAATTGACCTACAATACCCTTAACTCTTCTCCCATGAAGTGGCCTAGCCATCTAGTCAGTGCAGAGTCATTTAGGAAAAAAATAATAAATTCTGACATGGTGATGTTTACATCCCACTAACACAGTAATAAAAATAAAGCATAATTCTAGTGTTGGCTTTGGCAATAAATTGAATTTCAGTACTAAAAAATAAATTCTTCCAGTCATTATATTAATTTGTACCTCTCTTTCAGATCAGACCACAACAAAAGGTCTTAATAAAACTTTCCAAAAGCAGTCTTTCAGATTTTACATTCTTGAGATGAAAGAAAATGTCTGAAATGATAGACTCATCAATCCCATTTGACTATTTATGGAGCTCCTCTATTCTCCCATCTTCTCTGCCATTCTCTTTCCTAACTACTCGCTGAAGTAAATCAAAGAATAAGTTCATATTTTAATCGGTCTCCTTTCTCCATGAATATTAATCTAGGTGTTTTAAAACAATTTCTGCTGATCTGCCACCAAGAAGTCTTCCCCAAGCAGTGTGAGGAAGAGGGGAAGAACTTTTTCTGGGATCTGTTTCTAAGTTTAAGAATTTGTTTATTTCAACTTTATATCTTTAATTACTTTGTCTGGAGCTTAGTTTCTTTTTGTGTATCATTCAGCCTAGGGGCAGGCATTTGGGTTCAATGCATGGCAGAATTTAATGCAGAAGGTGATCAATGCTTGCAGTTAGTTGCAAGGAATAGTGGTTGAACACTGGGTTCATTGGATTAATAAGGAAACAGCAACATTAAATAAAACTGAAGGTTTGAATGATAAAATCCCTACCTTCTAGGTAACGGTGTACAGGGAGGTGGAAGAATGTGATGTATAAGGACCTGGATGGACTAGAAAAAGAAAGGAAGCAAGAGGCAGAGTGACCTGAAAGTGGAGAATTTAATGCTCAAGTTATCAGAGGTAATCTCCAATGCCTCTGATCATTTCTCTCTTTGATCTACCTAGGCCCCCCCAACGCAAACTTCTGCTGCACAGTTTTGTTTGTCTACCCCCACCTAGTTCCATCTGAACAGCACTCACACACTCCTCTCACTGATTCGCCTATCCCCTTACCTGACTGTTCCCATCTGCTCACCATCCCTTGCTTATTTGGTTCCATTCATCACTTTTGATTCTTCTCAGATTCCACAATCCATAGCCCTTTGTTTCCTCCACATCACCTCTTGCCCTCTGTCACACCCTTCCCTCCCCACTTGCCTCCACCCATTGTTTGCCACCACCTGCCTCACCTCTTTGTACTGGATATCTCCTCTTTACACGCTATCCTGATGCAGGGTCATGTCCTAAAACATCAACTACCTCTTTCCTTCCACAGATGCTACCTGGACCCCCCACCCCCACAAATTTCTCCTGCAGTCTCTTGTGTCTTCATTTTAAATGATGTGTTACTTATTGTAGTTATTTTTGCTGGTGATGGCATTAGATTTAGTAAATGGCAATAGCAATGTCTGATTCTGAAACTGCTTCACTGTTGTAAAGTGTTTTGATTTTGTGACTGACTTCTACACAATCCAACTAACAATATGTTGAAAGCAGGTGCATGTTTTGAGTCATCATTCGTGTTTGTACCTGTCTAAAGAATCACAGGATGAGCTCTGCAACTGTGCATTAATTGAAGCAAGGATTTAACTACTTTCATTAAATTTCTTGGGCACGTTGGTATTTTCCAGGATTTTGTTTTTAATTAACTCGTCTTTGGATTTTCTTGTGGTGTAAGGAAATGGCAATTGCCCTTGTATTCTTGGAAACCATTATCAATGGAGGCTAAAGCACATTTGGGGGTGGGGGGGAGGCTTCAGCACATTTGGGGGTGGGGGGGAGGCTACAGCACATTTGGGGGTTGGGGAAGGATTGAAATCATTATTTTTTTTAATGTAGTTGGCAGAAGAGAAATATGGAGGAAGTGGAGGAATTTCTTTAGCCAGAGAGTGGTGAACCGTTTTTAGCTGTGGAGGTTGGGTCATGGGGTGAGGTTGATAGGTATCTGAATAGTCAGGGTATCAAAGGATATGGGGAGAAGGCAGAGGAGTGAGGCTGAGTGGGAGAATGGATCAGCTCAGAGTGGACTCTGAGCCAAATGGTCTACTTCTGCTCCTAGATCTTATCATCTAAACTTGACTGCTTCACGGGAAAAGGGGCCCATAAACTTTTTTGCCGCGTTATAAAAGGTTGAGAATGCCTGCTCTAGAATAATGAGCTTTGTATTGAACTATGCCAGTTGAGGCCATCAGAATTCATTAATTCTCTTGGTCTCTTCCCTCAAACCTTCAGGTCTTTCAACCAAGCTTAGGGTCAACTACTCTGTGAGAAGTCTATCCTTCTCTCTGTTGAACTTTAATGGTGCTCTTCTGTTTCTCATTCATAGATATTGCAGAGTGTAAATAAATATGATTTTCCATATAATTCTGCAGATTTATTCATTTTGTAAATAACTAAAAATTAACATTTTTAAAAATATCTAATTGTGGTTGGGATAAGATAGCAATCTATCAATTATACACTAACCAAATACACATTTCCTTCCACTTCTTCTCCCTTTTTGCAATGTACTCCTGCAAAGTTTTTACAACGCTGTTGCTGGACATTATATCAGATTTGTGCTCACTAGCTCTATTCCTGCCTTCTGTTTGAGCACTTGTTCTTGGACTGGAATTTTGTTTAGTCCTTCAAACAATTAACATATCTGTCAGCTACAAAGATCTTGAGCTAATTCGGGTAACCATATGCACCAGAACAACAACCTTGACATCTCAAAGGGGTTCTTTTTACAAACTATGTCAGCAGGGATAATTCCGATTTTAAGATATTAATTGAAAACTCAAGCAAGAAGTGAAAAATTAGGTTTATAAAAAATAAACTTCTGTCTAGCCATTTTTAAATTTGGCTGAACATTTGATGGTTATTCTGACCTTTAAACTGTCAAGAACTAAAGGATGTTGAATGAAGTAATATATTGGCAAGGGATGTGGTGGAGGCAAAATCATTTATGGCAGTCAATTAGAGCTAATTAAATATCTGAAAGGCAAGAATTTTCAAGGTGATGGGGAGGAGGCAAGAGGAAGTAGACCCAGATTGATTGCTCCTTTATGGAACTGGTAAAGACTAGATGGGTTACATGATACCCTCCTCTTATTTGCTGTAGCTTTTCTGTGATTCAGACACCATTACCTCAACAACAGTCCTGCTCAAGGTGAGCTCCATTTTCACATTTCTCAGCCTTATTATGAACTCGGAAGTCATACATATTTGCCTACCTTTCATTGGAGCAATGACCCTAAGGCCAGTTTGGAGGTTGGACATAGGCATGCAGCTGTCAAAGAGCCAAAGACAACTGTTCCTCTGTGGGGGGGAAAAAAACTTGTCCTACCAATTTTTTAAGGGAGAGCCCAATCATCTGCCCTTTTTGTTAGTTAATAGGGAGACCAAGAAAGTTGTTTTTTTTTAAAGTTTTTAATCTTTTGAAAAATTAAAGCTGAAATGCTAACTCTACTTTGGGTGAGACCCATTTTGAAAACTGGTTTTCCAGTCAAGGAACGTATTTTTGAATGGCGCATGTACTAAATTCTCTAGTAAAACTTCAAGGGCAATTTACACAATCCGAATAAGAATGAATAGTTGGAAGAACTAAGTACCAGGAAACAAATTGAAATTGGCTTGAAAATAACTTAGAAACTTTGTAAACAACACTTCCTACGCAAGTGGGTTTAGTTGTCAGTTAAGCACCATATTGCTTTTCCCCCTGAAATAAACCTACACACAATATATTTAATATGTTCAGTATTTAAAATGTGCGTCTTGATAGTGAGTCAATTCCGGTTGTCTTGATGTTCTCTATTTTCTCATTTGTCGACAATATACATACGTGGATGATAAATGAGTAATGACTTTGGTGTGTGGGGATATATATCTATATATAGATATATATAGATATATATCTATATATCTATATATATAGATATATATCGATATATATCGATATATATATTTACACACTATTAAAAAGCCTGGTGCTTTGTAATTATACAGCTGAAGGTTGGTGTGGTGAAGGGGAGCTAGTGGCATGTTATTAAGTAGTAACTTTTTGCAAATCTAAAAGGCAGGCCTCAATTCACATGTCACATTTCTTGTATTTCAAATAAATGCTTTATGTACGGTATTTAAATTATTGTTCCATTTTATGTATTCCAATTCTTTTCTCTTGAATGTGCAATTTTTGTTACAACTGCCTCTAATTGTTTACTGCTTCCTACAGTAAATAAATGTTTATTAGTGTTAAATATTGCTTTTTCAGTATATTCTTGGGTCAAATTATTGTTTACTTGGTTTGGCATTTAATTACTCTGAGACATGGCACTTTTTTTGAATATTTTATTTAAGTTTTAAGAAAATACAGAATATAGGACTCAATATAACAACAATAATACATTGAATACAAAATCATAGGAAAACATTCAAAAGGTCTGGAAAAAAAAAGGAGAGGCCCTCTTCTCCCAGTGCCTCCTCTCCAGATTCGAAAGCAAAGGTTAGAAAGCAGGGAATAGAGGGAGATAGAAAGAAAGAAAATAGAAAAGAAAAAGCAACAGGAGCAATGTTCGACATCTCAGTGTCAAATCATGTTAAAAGTATTACATTTCGAATACGGAGTAGACTAATTTACAAATATCAAAATAAATTATACAATCTAGGCATTTAAATAATCTAAATAATAAGGTTTCGAAATTTTGACAAATATACCATATCTATTCATAAGACTATAAGTAATTTCCTCAAGGGGAAGACAACTTTGCACATTCATGTTCCAACAATCAATGTGAAGTATACAATCGGATTTCCTGGCTATTGACAACACCACTAAAATTTAGATTTACTTTTGGAGAAGTTGACTTTTATAACTGCCAAATTCTCCAGAAGAAACAACCCCCGACAATTTTTCTCAACACTTCCCCCAATTCTATCCAAAAGGGTCTTAATTTTGTGCATACCCAGGTGGAATGTAAAGAGGTACCAACATCTATACCACACCTAAAATACCTATCAGAAAATTCTGGGTTTTTTAATGCATCTTTTGAGGTGTGAGATATAATTGGTGCAGAAAATTATAATGAATTAGTCGATATCTAGAATTAATTAAAGTAGTCATACTATCTGCACATGGATCTGACCAGCATTGTGGATTGATTACAATGCCCAAAACTGATTTCCCATCTCTCTCTCGATCTATGTAGTCCAGATTTTTGGCTTTGATCTTGGATCAGAGCATGAATTAGAATTTCCATGTCTGAGCACATTGGAAGACCATTAATGGTCCCCACTTTTCCTTCAGAAGTGGAGATAGCAGAAGGATGTGTTAGGTAAATTATATTATTTTTAAGACCCTCAAAGGATATAAATTGCCTCTATTGTTCATAACAATCTTCAATGTACCTGATACCATGTTGGTACAAGGTACCCAAGATTCTATTACCCAAAGTCATGGATATTAAACTGTTTTGAGATTGAGGTGTCTTTGAGAATAATTCCTCTTTTAATCCCGGAAATTGTTTAATTTTATCCCAAATATAAATTACAAGTTTCAATAATGGGTTATTTGTTTTTCTTTTAATTAATTTAAAATTCCATTTATAAATAAATTCTTCTCCCATCTCCTCTCCAATTAAGCCAATTGTAGCCCAGGAAGGCATCGCCTCATTTAAAAAAAAGGAAGCAACAAAACAAATTTATGCAGCTAAATAGTTTTTTTTTAAAAATCCGGTCATTTTAACTCTCCAAATTTATAATCCAAGGTCAATTTATCCACGGAAATTCCAAATAAATGACCTCACCAAAGGAACGAATATATCCATTAAGAATTTTTAACAATTTATAAGGTAGTGGGATATGTGAGAATTGAAAAAATGTATTGAAGTCTCGGCATTAACTTCATTTTTACCAATTCAGCTGTTGATCCTCCTCAATTTTCTACTCCAAGGGGAATAATTAAGCTTGTATAGATGATTCAAATTACGATTAAATTTAATCCCCAAATAATTTGTATTGGATTTGGCCCATTAAACTGACAGCCATATTGGGTATAGTCTCCTTTCCCCTAAAGGTGAAATCTCTCTCTTATTTTATATTCGGAGACTTTTCCAGGAACCTTGAATGAATTAATGATGGGAAAGAAGTATGGGATGTGTTGTGGCTGGCATTCCATTAAACACAAATGCTCGGTGTCCAAAATATCTTACTATTATCATCTGGGGGGAAACTCCCAGTCAGGTGGTTAGAAATTGTGTCCTTCCAAATGCAAGTGTGTCATAATTTGAGCAACAATGTAAATGAATTATGACTGAAAAAAATGTCTGTTTCTGGTGTTGGTGGTGAAAATCTAAGATGGTAAATTAGCTCATGGGGATAGTTTTTTTTTAATCTCCCATTTTTAAATCTGCCATTTCAATGACCTGTGTTGCTAGCGAAGAGGGAAATATTTGCTTAGGGCAGAGTGAGAATTACTCCTCTTGTATATTGCTATGAACATTATACCGACTTGGTGTGCTTTATTTTATTTTAAAAAGTCACTACATTTTGGAAGGGTTTCATTGGGTGCATTGTTTTGGAATGAATGCAAAATGTGCTGGAGTACCTCAGCATGTGGAATGTGCTGGAGCACCTCAGCATGTGGAATGTGCTGGAGCACCTCAGCATGTGGAATGTGCTGGAGCACCTCAGCATGTGGAATGTGCTGGAGCACCTCAGCATGGGGAATGTGCTGGAGCACCTCAGCATGGGGAATGTGCTGGAGCACCTCAGCATGGGGAATGTGCTGGAGCACCTCAGCATGGGGAATGTGCTGGAGCACCTCAGCATGGGGAATGTGCTGGAGCACCTCAGCATGGGGAATGTGCTGGAGCACCTCAGCATGGGGAATGTGCTGGAGCACCTCAGCATGGGGAATGTGCTGGAGCACCTCAGCATGGGGAATGTGCTGGAGCACCTCAGCATGGGGAATGTGCTGGAGCACCTCAGCATGTGGATTGTGCTGGAGCACCTCAGCATGGGGAATGTGCTGGAGCACCTCAGCATGGGGAATGTGCTGGAGCACCTCAAGCATGGGGAATGTGCTGGAGCACCTCAGCATGGGGAATGTGCTGGAGCACCTCAGCATGTGGAATGTGCTGGAGCACCTCAGCATGTGGAATGTGCTGGAGCACCTCAGCATGTGGATTGTGCTGGAGCACCTCAGCATGTGGAATGTGCTGGAGCACCTCAAAATGTGGAATGTGCTGGAGCACCTCAGCATGTGGAATGTGCTGGTGCACCTCAGCATGTGGAATGTGCTGGAGCACCTCAGCATGTGGAATGTGCTGGAGCACCTCAGCATGTGGAATGTGCTGGAGCACCTCAGCATGTGGAATGTGCTGGAGCACCTTAGCATGGGGAATGTGCTGGAGCACCTCAGCATGGGGTATGTGCTGGAGCACCTCAGCATGGGGATTGTGCTGGAGCACCTCAGCATGTAGAATGTGCTGGAGCACCTCAGCATGGGGAATGTGCTGGAGCACCTCAGCATGGGGAATGTGCTGGAGCACCTCAGCATGGGGAATGTGCTGGAGCACCTCAGCATGGGGAATGTGCTGGAGCACCTCAGCATGGGGAATGTGCTGGAGCACCTCAGCATGGGGAATGTGCTGGAGCACCTCAGCATGGGGAATGTGCTGGAGCACCTCAGCATGGGGAATGTGCTGGAGCACCTCAGCATGTGGAATGTGCTGGAGCACCTCAGCATGTGGAATGTGCTGGAGTACCTCAGCATGTGGAATGTGCTGGAGCACCTCAGCATGTGGAATGTGCTGGAGCACCTCAGCATGTGGAATGTGCTGGAGCACCTCAGCATGTGGAATGTGCTGGAGCACCTCAGCATGTGGAATGTGCTGGAGCACCTCAGCATGTGGAATGTGCTGGAGCACCTCAGCATGTGGAATTTGCTGGAGCACCTCAGCATGTGGAATGTGCTGGAGCACCTCAGCATGTGGAATGTGCTGGAGCACCTCAGCATGTGGAATGTGCTGGAGCACCACAGCATGTGGAATGTGCAGGAGCACCTCAGCATGTGGATTGTGCTGGAATGTGCTGGAGCACCTCAGCATGGGGAATGTGCTGGAGCACCTCAGCATGTGGATTGTGCTGGAATGTGCTGGAGCACCTCAGCATGGGGAATGTGCTGGAGCACCTCAGCATGTGGAATGTGCTGGAGCACCTCAGCATGTGGAATGTGCTGGAGCACCTCAGCATGTGGATTGTGCTGGAATGTGCTGGAGCACCTCAGCATGGGGAATGTGCTGGAGCACCTCAGCATGTGGAATGTGCTGGAGCACCTCAGCATGTGGAATGTGCTGGAGCACCTCAGCATGGGGAATGTGCTGGAGCACCTCAGCATGGGGAATGTGCTGGAGCACCTCAGCATGTGGAATGTGCTGGAGCACCTCAGCATGGGGAATGTGCTGGAGCACATCAGCATGGGGTATGTGCTGGAGCACCTCAGCATGTGGATTGTGCTGGCATGGGGAATGTGCTGGAGCACCTCAGCATGGGGAATGTGCTGGAGCACCTCAGCATGTGGAATGTGCTGGAGCACCTCAGCATGTGGAATGTGCTGGAGTACGTCAGCATGTGGAATGTGCTGGAGTACCTCAGCATGTGGAATGTGCTGGAGCACCTCAGCATGGGGAATGTGCTGGAGCACCTCAGCATGGGGAATGTGCTGGAGCACCTCAGCATGGGGAATGTGCTGGAGCACCTCAGCATGGGGAATGTGCTGGAGCACCTCAGCATGGGGAATGTGCTGGAGCACCTCAGCATGGGGAATGTGCTGGAGCACCTCAGCATGGGGATTGTGCTGGAGCACCTCAGCATGGGGAATGTGCTGGAGCACCTCAGCATGGGGAATGTGCTGGAGCACCTCAGCATGTGGAATGTGCTGGAGCACCTCAGCATGGGGAATGTGCTGGAGCACCTCAGCATGGGGAATGTGCTGGAGCACCTCAGCATGGGGAATGTGCTGGAGCACCTCAGCATGGGGAATGTGCTGGAGCACCTCAGCATGGGGAATGTGCTGGAGCTCCTCAGCATGTGGAATGTGCTGGAGCACCTCAGCATGGGGAATGTGCTGGAGCACCTCAGCATGGGGAATGTGCTGGAGCACCTCAGCATGGGGAATGTGCTGGAGCACCTCAGCATGGGGAATGTGCTGGAGCACCTCAGCATGGGGAATGTGCTGGAGCACCTCAGCATGGGGAATGTGCTGGAGCACCTCAGCATGGGGAATGTGCTGGAGCACCTCAGCATGGGGAATGTGATGGAGCACCTCAGCATGGGGAATGTGCTGGAGCACCTCAGCATGGGGAATGTGCTGGAGCACCTCAGCATGGGGAATGTGCTGGAGCACCTCAGCATGGGGAATGTGCTGGAGCACCTCAGCATGGGGAATGTGCTGGAGCACCTCAGCATGGGGAATGTGCTGGAGCACCTCAGCATGGGGAATGTGCTGGAGCACCTCAGCATGGGGAATGTGCTGGAGCACCTCAGCATGGGGAATGTGCTGGAGCACCTCAGCATGGGGAATGTGCTGGAGCACCTCAGCATGGGGAATGTGCTGGAGCACCTCAGCATGTGGAATGTGCTGGAGCACCTCAGCATGGGGAATGTGCTGGAGCACCTCAGCATGGGGAATGTGCTGGAGCACCTCAGCATGGGGAATGTGCTGGGGCACCTCAGCATGGGGAATGTGCTGGAGCACCTCAGCATGGGGAATGTGCTGGAGCACCTCAGCATGGGGAATGTGCTGGAGCACCTCAGCATGGGGAATGTGCTGGAGCACCTCAGCATGGGGAATGTGCTGGAGCACCTCAGCATGGGGAATGTGCTGGAGCACCTCAGCATGGGGAATGTGCTGGAGCACCTCAGCATGGGGAATGTGCTGGAGCACCTCAGCATGGGGAATGTGCTGGAGCACGTCAGCATGGGGAATGTGCTGGAGCACCTCAGCATGGGGAATGTGCTGGAGCACCTCAGCATGGGGAATGTGCTGGAGCACCTCAGCATGGGGAATGTGCTGGAGCACCTCAGCATGGGGAATGTGCTGGAGCACCTCAGCATGGGGAATGTGCTGGAGCACCTCAGCATGGGGAATGTGCTGGAGCACCTCAGCATGGGGAATGTGCTGGAGCACCTCAGCATGGGGAATGTGCTGGAGCACCTCAGCATGGGGAATGTGCTGGTGCACCTCAGCATCGGGTATGTGCTGGAGCACCTCAGCATGTGGAATGTGCTGGAGCACCTCAGCATGGGGATTGTGCTGGAGCACCTCAGCATGTGGAATGTGCTGGAGCACCTCAGCATGGGGATTGTGCTGGAGCACCTCAGCATGTGGAATGTGCTGGAGCACCTCAGCATGTGGAATGTGCTGGAGCACCTCAGCATGGGGAATGTGCTGGAGCACCTCAGCATGGGGAATGTGCTGGAGCACCTCAGCATGGGGAATGTGCTGGAGCACCTCAGCATGGGGAATGTGCTGGAGCACCTCAGCATGTGGAATGTGCTGGAGCACCTCAGCATGGGGAATGTGCTGGAGCACCTCAGCATGGCGAATGTGCTGGAGCACCTCAGCATGGGGAATGTGCTGGAGCACCTCAGCATGGGGAATGTGCTGGAGCACCTCAGCATGGGGAATGTGCTGGAGCACCTCAGCATGGGGAATGTGCTGGAGCACCTCAGCATGGGGAATGTGCTGGAGCACCTCAGCATGTGGAATGTGCTGGAGCACCTCAGCATGTGGAATGTGCTGGAGCACCTCAGCATGTGGAATGTGCTGTAGCACCTCAGCATGTGGATTGTGCTGGAGCACCTCAGCATGTGGATTGTCCTGGAGCACCTCAGCATGTGGAATGTGCTGGAGCACCTCAGCATGGGGAATGTGCTGGAGCACTTCAGCATGTGGAATGTGCTGGAGTACCTCAGCATGTGGAATGTGCTGGCGCACCTCAGCATGTGGATTGTGCTGGAGCACCTCAGCATGTGGAATGTGCTGGAGCACCTCAGCATGTGGAATGTGCTGGAGCACCTCAGCATATCGAACAGAATTTCAAAAGAAGTCAGCAGAAATGCTCCAATCTCCTTGTGAATTGAAATATGTAGTTACAGGTATGAAGATATTTTATGCAAATAAACCTCTACATAGTAGAGCAGGAAGTGCAGAACAAAGTTTTGCAATAGAGCATAAATGCAAGGTGTACTGTCACATTAGACAAAAACACGGTACTGTATAATTTGGCGTACAAGTCAAGTCTTGAAACCCCTAAAAACTCTCAAAAACTGGGGGTCGACTTGTACGCCAGATATATTTTAGAGACCATAAATTCAGCTTAAAAACCAATCCGTGCAGATCCGGTGTATAAGTGGATTTTTGAAAAACAAAAAAAAAACCCCTGACTCTGACAGATTTTTATTGAAAACAACTTCAAAATCACTATCATTGTCTGAAAACAACAACACATTTAGAACCCTTCATAATCACTCTTGCTATCATTGTCTGAAACAAAGATGGCAGCAAACACATCCATACTCTCATTGTTTAAACAGTCATCATGTGTCCCAGTCTGGATCTGACCCAGTTTCAGCTTTGTTGTCAGTGTCCCACAATAAACCATCTTCTGCGCCATCAATTGCACAGGAGATGCTGCACTTTTTAAACAATTTTATCACCCTCTCTACCTTAACTTTGTCCCATGCCTTGAGCTTGAAGTTACACAGCACATCCAGTGATGCAGCATGCATTGCCCCGCCTTTTGTAAATGACTTTTCTGCACTCAACATATTCCATTCCTCATGTATATGGTCTTTGAATGGCTTGTTCAAGCAGACATCGAGAGGTTGCAATATAGACATCAAACCACCTGGGATAACTGCCATGTAAGTATTATGTAGTGCTGATCTACTTTTAGTCTTCTCAGTTAAGTTGCTACGAAACATAAACCAGACCAGCAAATTCCATTTTTTGCGTAAACCGCCTGGCCGCCTGCTCCACACATTGTCTATCCATAGTTTTATACCATTTTCATCCATCCATCCTCTTCATGAAAATGTACAAAAATACCTGCAGGAAATTTCATTTTTGATTTAATTTTGTGTTTTAAGATTACCATGGGTCTTAACTTTGTCTCATTAGCCATGCACAATAACACCATGGTAAACCTGGTCCTTTCATGCCCTGTACTTCTGGTTTGCACTGCTTCAACACTTTTCCATTCCACTGTTCTATTGCCTATCACGTCAAAATTCATGGGGGTTTTATCTATGTTTCCGATATTTGCTAATGCAAACTGATGTTTCTGCCAGTTACATATAATAAACTGGCGAAAAATTACAACTTTATGATCAAGATCTTTTGATAGTTTCTGTGCAGTTTTTGGGGGTTTTTTTTGGCGTAATTCCAGATTTTTCATGTTCATGAAATGATTGCACCAGCCTACTGTAGGCTCTAGATCATCACTAAGGTCTGGGTGCGACTTTGCCAACTGCAGAGCAAATGTTCTTTATTTTTATTTCGGGTGACTATGTACCAATCTTGCCTCTGTTCATGTACTCACTCTACAACGTGATTTTCCAACTCTGGCCAACGATTGATTCCTTTTCTCAAAGAACACTGCCTTTTTGGTATTTTCCTTAAAGTCTCTTCTTTTTTCCTCCAATCTCTTATCAACTTCTCATCCACGTCAAATTTTCTTGCAGCAGCCCAGTTGTTGGTTTTCTTGGCCATTTCTGTCACTTTCAACTTAAAGCTTGCTTCATACTTTTGTCACGTGCTGCATTGTGTCGATGGACCCTCCATGATAGCAATCACCCCCAGCCAACGCCCACCAGATCGAATTGCACGATCTTTGGGGGGGTCAACGTATATACCGATCAACAGCCCATTTCAGGCATTGTGATCTTTGGGGTCAACTTGTATGCCAGTCAATGGGCCAACTCAAGTATTCAGAAAATGGGGGTTGACTTATAAGCCAGATATACCATAAAACCCTTAAAATGAAGCTTAAAAATGGGTGTCAACCTTTATGCCAAAATATATGGTAAGTAGTTAAGTAGTTAAACAGTGCAACTCCTCCTAAGAGTTGTCTATTCAGGAGTCTGATAATAAAAGGAAAGAAATTGACCTTGAATCTGGAAGTGCATGTTTTTAAACTTTGCTCCCCAGAATCCTTAGACCCTTGTACGCTTGTACATTTTCTTTCCCTTCATCTTACTATGAGCTCAAGTGCCTTTAGCTTTCCAGGTTCCGGTATCTGGCTTCCCTTGTGCCCTTTCTACTACTGATGACACACATCACTAAACAAGTGTTTTAGACGGAAATCTTAATATTTCATTCTTTGATCTAACTTTTAAAAATTTGACATTAAGGTGAAAGTTACTGCTATTAGGTAATGAAATAATGGATGACATATAGAAGTGGAGAATATTAGAATCACAAATACAAGTGAGAATCAAGCTAATTATAGAAAGGGGAAGTTAAAAAAAAGATGAGGGAGGCAGAGAGGAACCATGAGCTTCGCACCAAACATAAAAGGGAATCTAAAACACATTCTGTGGGCACCAGAAGATGAAAAATCGGAAGGGGAGAGGTGGGTGGGTCAATTCATGGAGGCTGGGATAATAAATCAAAAGTTTTTACCAAAGATGATGATGTTGCTGGATTTACCCCAAAGGAAGATGTAGTTCAGTGTGGTAAATCACTGGTACACCAACTGGATACGGCTCCCAGATCAATCCTACCCATAGCCCCTTGCATGCTACCCTTTTCCTTTTGATCAGTCAACGAGGTAGATGGCTGTTTTATAGTGCTCCAGACTTTAGCTATCAAAAACCTGATTGTTTCACTACTCAGCCTTTTGGATTGTTGGTACATTATTCAGATTCTAAACAGGAAGGATAGCTGCATGCAAAATGGATAGGTTGCAAGCCAGATTGCTGAGAGAAATAAGGCAAAAGATTCCAATGTCTAGACCTATTCCTCTAAAGATATGTACATTTATAGGTGCTGCATGGGAACTGGAAAGCTATAAATTCTATATGATTTAAAAAAGAGTTTGGGGATAAATCCAGGAACTTCAGTTCAATCAGTTTAATCTCGGTTATTGAGGAAGTTCAGTGGGATTAACAGTCCCTTCAATAAAATGGATCAAATAGAGAAAAATTAAAGGCAAATCATGTTTATTTTGAAGGATAAACAGAGAAAGTTGAGGCACATATAACTTCCAAAAGGTGTTTGATAAAACACAATATAGTTAATGGAAAAGAGGCTTAGAAAATTGGGAAGAAAATTGACCATGTAACACGAACCTGGGGGTGGGGTTACATGGAACAGTACAACAAGAAATAGGCTCTTGGGCTCAGGATGTCTGTGCTGAACACGATGCCAAATTAAATTAAATCTCTTTTGTCTGCACAAAAAAAAACATACCCCTTTCTCTAAAAGCCTCTTAAAGGCTATGATGGAATCTGCTTCTACTCTGGCAGCCTATTCCAGGTGCCTACCACTCTTGGTATAAAAAAAATCTTGTCCTTTAAACTTTCACCCTCTCACTTTGAATGCATGTCTTCCAGCATTTAATGTCTGTATCTGGAAGAAATGTTTTAATTGTCTATTCTGTGTCATAATTTTCATAAACTTTTATCACATCTCCCCTCGGCCACCGATGCTCTACTTTAAAAAAAAACAATTTTGGTTAGATTGCTTTTCATATTGAAATGTACAATGGAGATCCTCAGGATCCACAACCCAAAACATGGCTTATCTTAATGTACATATGCTAATGACTTAGAATTGGAGGTAAAAAGCATAATTTTCAAAATGACATGAAACTTGAATGTGGAGTGAATGGTGATGTGGATATGCATAAATGGGAATTGCTGTTGCCATCAGATGGAGGCCAAGTACAAGTTAAGAATATTGGAATGAACATACTGATGGCGAGAATCAGGGTTGATTACAGAAAGTTCACAGGGGACATTAAAAAAGGGTGTAGGCAAAGATAGTATGAAAAAAGACTGGCAACAATCATAACAGGGAATCCAAAAATATCCTCTGAACAGGAAAGGAATTGGGAGAGGTTCGGTGGTACAAATGCTGCTTAACAATTCCGGTGACCTGTGCTTGATTCTGACCTTGTCTGTCTGGAATTTGCACCTTCTCCCTTTGGCCGCATGGATTTCCCAGAGGTGTCTAGTTTTCTCCCATTTCCCAAAGATATGTGGGGGGGGGGGGGCTCATCTGCGCTCAAGGGCCAGAAGGGGCTGTCACTGTGTCGTACATATAATTTAGAAAAAAAATATGCTGGTGGGTCAATTGACTAATTAACTACTGTAAATTGTTCCCATTGCAGGTGGGTGGCAGAAGTATTCTGAGACCTGGCATTGACTCAATGGGCTGAAAGGATCTTTGGGGTTATAAACAGAGACATGTCGTACAGGAGAGTATCATAACTCATCTTTGTAAGACACTGATCTACTATATTTAGTACTGGGCCACAAACTTTAGAAAGGGTTTAGGTAGGGTCAAGATGTTAATGATTCCAGGGACTGACGTTCTTGTTGAAACCGAGGAGTCTGCAAAGGGGTCCAAAGGAAGTATTTCAAATTCATGAAAAGTCTCGATAGAGTTCACGGCATGAAACTGTTACTGCTAGCAGAAGAGTCCAAATAGAAAGGAAACAGAATAAAAATGACTGGCAAAAGAAAAGTTGATGAGAAAAAAAACATGCACTGAGAAAATTTCCAGTCATGAATGGACTGCTGGGGTAAAGGTGATGGCAGAGTCATTACAGTATTAAAAATAAACTGAACAAATATCTGAAGAGAAATCAATTGAGTGGGCAGGAGAATGGGTCGAGCTGGATTGTCAGTGAAGAATTAGAATGGACTTGATAGGCCAAATAGTCTCCAAATAGCTACAGCCATTCTACAAGTTTGCTTTGTTTCACTCCAGAGTTTTTTAAAAAATCAGCTGACTTTGACCTAATTTGGCCATGATTAACAAAGACTCTGGTTTCAAAGGGTCATCAAGCTTATACCATATTCTTTGCCCTGCTGCTATTTGTTGGATTGTCTTGGGCATACATAGCTGAATGAAAAGGGATTTTGCTTGGTGTGTATGGATACCTGGTCATGGGACATGTCTTTTTTTCAAACAGTCTTTGCTCTGCTTGATTCTTCCAAGATGAGAAATGACCCCCTGCAAAGCTGCTGCCCCAACTCGGTAGGCCTTAACCATATCAGGAAGACTTTTCGTACCTGGCCCACTGCCTTCATTCCATGAAGTGCATTGGGTAGCCAGTTCACAAACTGAGAATCATCATTAATTTATTTTGAGTATTTTATTTTGGTTTGTTTTTAAAAAATTATACATTGTAACATTTTACATATACAATATGTTAAACTTTTTCTCACAAACACAACAAACAACAAAACAGTCCCTCCCTCCCTCCCTCCCCCCACCCCTGCTTCCATACATACAGATCCATTCACTCTCAGAGCTTACATATATGTTAAGTATATGGAGTACAGTTGGGGAAACTACTTTTTTATAATATATATTAGTAACTTTTATAACATTTTTGTTCCTTTTTATTACTATATCTGGGCCCCTATGTGGTTCAGGTTTGGCTGCCAGACCTTTATGAAAGTGTCATATTTATTCTTTAAGTTATATGTGATTTTTTTTCCCCCATATATATAAATATATACATCTGTTCATTTCCACAGTCCATCATGCTATGAGTAGAGGGGAGTCGGACTTCCAAATGATCGTGATATATTTTATCCCTACTGCCAGTGCTATTTTTGTCAATGAGATTTGATATTTGGTCAATTTGTTGCTTATTTCCATGAAATGACCTAATAGATAGAGCTCAGGGTCGCCCGTGAAGGCCACTCCTGTTATTCTGGTTAATTTTTCTGTGATTTCTTGTCGTAATGGCCTCACTTTCATGTACGACCACGTGGCATGTAGAAAAGTCCTGTCTCGGTCCCACATCTGAAATTTCGGCTTTTGATCTGCATATTTTTTGTGGGATAAGATATATTTGGCGTAAAAAAAAAATTAAAAAAAAAAATTATACTGAACCAGTCCATATATTCCATTTATAATTGATGTCATGGTGTCCTTGCACCAATCTGACCAGCTTCTTTCTGAATCACCACACCCAAGTCCGACTCCGATCTTTCCCTTGACCTCTGCAACCCTGGTTTTGCACTTTCGCTCTAGAGAGCATTTTGGTTATAAATTTGGGTGTATTCCCCATTCAGACCATTCATTTAGTTTCACTAATTTCAGGTGGGGTCAACATTGGTTCCCATCTTTCTCTTAAGAATGATCTAAGCTGGAGAAAACAGAAGATGGTCCCATTGGCCACTCCATAATTGTGTTTTAATTGTTGAAAGGACATAAGAGTTCCTTCCATGTAACAGTCTTTAATATGTTTTATACCTTTGTCATACCACAAATTTAACATTCTATAGTCCATATATATATATATATATATATATATATATATCTATAGGCAATAACACATTTTTACACAATGGTGCTTTTATTGATATCCCTACTTTTTTCCCTATACATTCATTAATGAATCATTGTGGATAATTGATGGGAACTCAAAAAGAAAATCAATGCATGATGGACATGTATGTTCAAGGCGATTTTCTGCAACAAAGATTTTGGGACATATGTATGGGAGGGCAATTATCATTCTAGAAATGTTAATAGAATAATTTAGAATAAAGAAGAGGACAACAGCAAAAAGCCACAAAGAGATCCTGTCAATCTTTTATCTTTACGGGGAGGCACGTAAGGAGAGACTGGAGGTGGAATCATTAATCTGCAATAAACGATGCGTTTGCACCATGCAGAAAAGAGGAGGAAAGAGAAGTATTATACAGTCTTCAAACCTATTGGTGACTCAGTGGATTACATTTAGATATGACCAATGTAAATACCTTTTTCTCAAATTCACTTTTTTATTGATGTAAATCTACCTCCAGCATCAAACAAACACTGTCACTTCTGAAAATGTAATAGGAAGTTTCCATCTGACCCAGTTTTTATGTCAATCCAGGCGCTTGTTAATTTATCTCAACTTTATCAGTGGGCTCCAAAGCATCTGGTAAATTATTCTGATCTGGGCCGAAATATTAACTTTTTTTCCTCCACAGATGCTGTATGAGCTGCTGAGCATTTCCTGCAATTTTTATTTTCATTTTCACCTTGTTTTGTAATTGTAGGCACATGGCAAGAGATTTTGTGCCCTTCCTCTGCTGTCCTAGGAAGGAAGTCTATCTCTAGCAAGCAGCTTTCTGGGCCATTGTCCAAAAGTTGTCCTGAGATTCCATGGCATATTCTCAAGAGAAAAGCTGCAAAATGGATCTTGTATGAAACAAAGCAGAGGAACATTTATTTTGAAAGTGGTTGTCCTCATTATATACCATGTTGAACAAATTATTGATCTTCTCTCTGTGAATAAATTTGTGATGTTATCTCAATCAAACAAAGCAGATTACATGCCTAAAGATGACAAAGTTAAACTTATTCCAACCAAAAGAGTCCTTGATGTTTCATTAAGCTTTATTTTAAAAAAAATTAAAGATCCTAAATCCTGACAAATTTGTTTTCTCTTTTGGAGGTTATATTCTAACTGAGGAATAATAGCTAAGTGTGCTGGCAGCTATGAAGGACTCAGTGGTGTTGGTAAAAAATATTTTGGCTCTGATTCATTACACTCCATTACAGATGTGGTTCCACTGATACCCTACCCAAGAAGGATGGCATGGTTAGCGTAGCAGTCAGCGCAACGCTGTTACAGCACCACCAAATCAAGACCAATTTGAATCCCGTGCTGCTATAAGGATTTTGTACATTTTCCCCGAGTCTGTGTGGGTTTACCCCGGGGGCTCCGGTTTCCTCCTACACTTCAAAACGTTCCAGTGTTGTAGGCCATTTGGGTGTAATTGGGAGGCACGGGCTTGTGGGCCGAAAAGGCCTGAAACCATGCTGTATGTCTAAATTTTTTTTAAATTAAAGCCAATTTACTATTTTTTTCACTGTAATGAACTTGCAGTGCAGCTCAAATTTCGAAGGATGGGACCTGATGAAATGGTGAGGACAAAATGCATAGCAAGAAATCATCATAAAATTTGAGTTATTTAATTCAAAGGACTTTTTAAATAAAATGGCCATTGGAAATCCCTCCTCTAATAAGTTTGGGTTTAGTTGAACATTTCAAACTGCATTATTAGATTTTTGATGTGGACATGCACTTGTGTTTTCAATGATGAATTGAAACGATAAATGTTTTGAAGATATATAATTGCCTTATTTTACATCTGTCAAGATTTTTTTATTTATTTCCACAATCTCTGTCTCTACCATGGAAACTGCATATGTCTCAGTCATTTCTCGACTGTTGTCTTAGTGTTCTGTTTTGTTGGAGCTTCACACTAGTTATCGAGTATCAGAGAAAGCTTGGCATCATTTTCATCAAAATAATCCAGTTGCTTTCTTTCTGTGAAGCTAGAAGCTATTATGATAACAGCATACTGCAGAGGGACTTGGGAGTACCTGTGCATGGATCACAGAAGGTTAGTTTGCAGGTGCACTATGTTATCAAGAAGGCAAATGGAATGATGGCTTTCATTGCTAGAGGAATTAAGTTCAAGAACAGGGAGGTTCTGCTGCAACAGTACAGGGTATTGGTGAGGCTGCACCTGGCATACTACATATAGTTCTGGTCTTCTTATACAAGAAAAGATATACTAGCTTTAGAGGTTGATTCCAGAGATGAGAGGGTTAGCCTGTGAAGAGAAACTGAATCATCTGGGACTATACTCATTGGAATTATGAAAGGGACATGAAGCAGGAAAGTTGTTTCACTGGGAGGTGAAACTCGGACTAGGAAACATAGTTTCATGATTCAGGAAAGTAGATTTAGATGGAGATAAATGGCAACCAATTTCCCCAGATAGTAAGAAAATGTAGAATTCTCTGCCCAGGAAAACTAAAGGCTACTTCCTTAAATGCATTTAAGACACAGTGAAATAGATTTTTGTAAGTGATGTGTGTACTTTGACAACAAATCTGAACTCTGAATAGTGAGGGAATTAAAGATTATGAGGAAAAGGCAGGGAGGAGGAACTGAGTCATGGTCAGATCAGCCATGATCTTATTGAATGGCAGAGCAGGTTTGATGTACCAGATGGCCTACTCCTGTTCCTATTTCTTATTCTTTTTTTCATTATTATATGCAAAATTTAACTGACACTGTGATTTCCAATATCTAAGCCCTGTTCTAGTATTCTTTACATCTTGAATGCACTTTGCTTGGTGATTGATACTTAGAATGGTGACGCATTGTTACTTGTTTATATATGATCTGGATATGGCTTTGTAATGACACTGGGAATTCTGATCCAGCAGGCCAGAATATTCTATCCTTTAAGATATTCTGAGGCTGTGCTGACTACCGACCAGATCAAGTTATGATAATTTTATTGATCTGCTGGCAATCTGGTGCCCATGATCCATAATTTTTCTAATGAATCATTGCATTGTCAGAAAATTATGCATGGCAGTTATTGTAACTTTTAGGTCTGTGATTCTAACACAAGCAACTGCAGAACCGGTTAAAGTCTTAGATTCAAATGGAAGGTGCGGAGCAGTTGGAAGTGACGTGCGAATTCTCAATGTCACTGACTCATTCATTAGCTTCATCAACAGCCTGCATTATTGGACCGTGTACAATTTGAGACGTACCTGCCAATCTCATTTTAACTGCATCTCCTGCATCAGAGGACCTTTAGGTAGGGATTGTGTGGGGAAAAAAAAATAACAAGATTTAATTGAGAATTTTATGATCCAAGAAAACTATTTAAAACATAAATCACAAAAAAATGCCATGCTTTGATTTTAAAAAGCTAGTCAAATCTAGTACGAATGTATCAGCTAGAGTAAGAGATTGTATGATAGTTTATGATTTCAACAAATATTGCACAGTGAAAATAGTATTGAAGCTTAGGAACAATAAGATAGGCAGTTTATTCCTGGAACTGTCTATAGAACAGGTGAGTCAGTAAAGAAATCTGAGCTCAACTAATTTAGCTTCTTACTTCAAACTTTTCCAACTTTAATTTCTAATCCTGGTTCATCACAGCACAAGAGTAAAACTCAAATGTCTGCAGATACCATGACTGAAGTAAAAATACAATGCTGGAGAAACTCAGCCCGTCAAACCGTGTACTTTATATAGCAAAGGTAAAGATACATAACCAATGTTTCGGGCTTCAGCCCTTCATCAAGGTTTGAGCAAAATGTGGGCAGTCGTCTGAATGAAAGGGTGGAGGGAGGAAAAAATATTCTTCAATATTCTCTTTCTCTCATTTTGTTTACTTCCTGCAAGTTCCTGCTTCTTGCTGAGGTTTGATTCCATTGGGATTTCAGTCAGTTAGACAGGCTTTATTGTCACTTTAACACCATGTGCCATGGAATTAAAATGATACAATGTTCTTGAGACCACAGTGAGTTTACAAAAGGTGCTTAACAAAAACAGAACTACCTACAGTTAATTAATCCGAGATTAGACAATATCACAAGTAAAGACTGGTTGCAAACTAGATGTTAAAAGTGTCCACCAGTTCAAGTGGAGAAGAACATTCCCGATCCTGAGGGTGCGCTGCGGGCTGCTAGTCGTGCAGCCATCAAAGGCCAGAACAAGATGTTAAAGATCCACCAATGTTAAGGGAAACAAACAACCTCACAGTCATGGTTCATGGAGCTCCCAATAGCTCCAGCACCCTCCGCCCTGAGGCCCAGGACAATGAATCTTCTAGACTTCCAAACTCGCTGAGAGGCCCAAGTCAATGCATCTCTAGATCTCTGATACTTTTCCATTGTATACATGCAACTCTTCATATGTGAGAGGCATCAGAGTCAAGCCCACTCTTGGACTCAACTGACACCCTGAAATGAAAATATTAAGTACTGGATATGCTCAGCAGATTGGACAGCATGTGTGGAAAGAGTAACAGAGATAACCTCTCAGTTGAAGATTACTTTCTCTGGCAAAATGTTAACTTCCGTTTCCGTTTCCACAGATGCTGCCAGACTTAGGGTGTTTTCAGTATTTTCTGTTTTTATTTCCAATTTTCAGCATCTGCAATTTTTTGATTTTCAATTAGTGTTTTTTTAAGTTAGCATCACTTGTCAATTTTCATCAGGAAGCCACCCCTGATTTTTTCCCACATATTCACAAACTCATGAGTACAGCACAACTTGAAAGCAATTCAGCAAGATAACATTATCAAAGAGCCTTGCTTTATATTGTATCAGCCCGCTAACCCGGGACATGATCCAGTACACAAAATGGCCATCGAACGCAGCAAGCAGGCAGACCCCACCGGGGCCATCGACCTTCGTCCCAAGTGAACCCTGCACGGTGGGAAATCAGAAAGCAAAGGCGGAAACTCCACCTAATTGGAGAATGGTGCTGCCATGACATCACTCCCGATGTCAGCAGCAAGGAGAGCTGCCACTGCCATAAATCAGTCTTTAATTTCGACTCTTCATGTGCGTGTCATTGCAGAGAGATTTGCTGTTCCAGGATTTCCACAACAGAGTTACCACCATTAGTCACCTCAATGTCTTGCTGATGAAACTTGCCCCATCAGGGTTCTCCAGATGATAATCTTTTACTTTCAGGACACCACAGAGTTCCTTTCTGTTTCACTTATTCCAAGAGAAACATCAGACAGATAGCACTTCCAGCCATCTGCCACTCTGGAGTTTTTGTTTCAGTTCCAACAAGCTTTTCCTGCTTGTTTCAGCTGTGACTGTTCAGTCTCTCTCTCTCTCTCTCTCTCTCTCTCTCTCTCTCACTCTCTCTCTCTCACTTGCAAAACCCCTGACCTTCTCCAGCAAACAATAGGAGTTAGTCCTCTGCTCCCATCTGTTGTTTTTAGGTAAACAAGAACCCAGGAGTGACCTTTGAGTGAGCACTTTGCAGAAAGGTCAGAAGTCTTGTAAAAATGTTCAACACAGACGATCTGTCCCCAGCCCATTCATTTCATGACACCATTTCAATTAGCACCTACTTATGAAATGTGCATAACATTCTCCATAGTTTCTGTAAAGTCGCTGAATATGAATTCTTTTTTTAATAATTTTTAAATTTTTCACACTGAATCATATCAACCAAAATATGTACAAACATTTCTCATTAAATTTACACAGTGGCATTTCTCCCTTTTTCCCCCCCCTTTCCCTCCCCTCTTCCCACACCCCTCCAAAACCCATAAATATTCAACATATACAATACAATAAAACCATGAAACAATATCTTCACACAAAGAAAAATAAACAAGAAAAATCTGTCATCTATTTGTTACACACTGAATCTAGTTGTTTTGTCTTCTTATCATTTTAGGGGATGGAGGTCCCAGGCAAGCTCTCTCTGTTATGTTCCATGTATGGTTCCCAAATTTGTTTAAATTATTAATTTAAAATTTATTTTTTAAATTATGTTATTTTTTCCAATGGAATACATTTATTCATTTTCATGTACCATTGCTGTATTCTCATGCTCTCTTCCATTTTCCAAGTTGACATTATACATTTATTTGCTACTGCTAAGGCTTTCATAATGAATCTTTTATGCTCTTTATCCAATTTGAGGCCTGATTCTTTACTTCTTAAGTTACTTAGAAGAAAGATCTCTGGATTTTTGGTATGTTATTTTTTGTGATTTTTATTTAATATCAGATTTACTTCTTCCCAAAACGTATTCACTTTTGTACATGCCCAAATTGCATGTACTGTTGTTCCCATTTCCTTCTTACAGAAAAAAACATCCCATTCTTTTAATTTTTGAGGAGTAATATATACCCTATGTATCCAATTATACTGTATCATGCGTAACCTTGTGTTTATTGTATTCTTCATAGTTCCAGAACTTTTCCCATATTTCATTTTTTACCATTTAAATCCTTTTCCCACTTCTGTTTAGGTTTATAGTTTATTTCATCATTTTCCTTATCTTGTAGCTTAATGTACATATTCGTTATAAATCTTTTAATTATCATTGTGTCTGTAATCACATATTCAAAGCTGCTTCCTTCAGGTAATCTCAATCTGTTTCCCAATTTATCCTTTAAATAAGCTTTCAATTGATAACATGCAAACATTGTACCATGAGTTATTCCATATTTGTACATCAATTGTTCAAATGTTAATAAATTATTTCCCAAAAAACAATTTTCTATTCTTTTGATTCCTTTTCACTCCCATTCTCTAAAGGAAAGGTTATCTATTGTAAAAGGGATTAGTGGATTTTGCGTCAATAATAGTTTTGGTATTTGGTAATTCGTTTTTTTCCTTTCTAAGTGGATCTTCTTCCATGTATTAAGTAAATGATGCAGTACTGGTGAGCTTTTATATTGCACCAACTTTTCATCCCACTTATAAAGCATATGTTCCAGTATCTTCTCCCCTATTTTATCTAGTTCTATCTTAGTCCAGTCTGGATTTTTCCCTTGTCTGGTAAAAATCTGATAAATACCTTAATTGTGCGACTCTATAATAATTTCTAAAGTTTGCTAACTCCAAACCACCTTCGTTATACCTCTCTGTTTATTTATCTAATGCTACCCTCAGTTTCCTCCCTTTCCACAAGAATTTCCTTATTATTCTCTTTAGTTCATTTTTTACAAATTCTGTTAAGGGAATTGGTAATGTTTGAAATAAGTAATGTATCCTTGGGAACACGTTCATTTTAATGCAGTTTACCCTCCCTATCAACTTTAGCAGTAATTCTTTCCAATGTTCTAAGTCTTCCTGCAATTTCTTTATTAGTGGCTGATAATTTAGTTTGTACAAGTGTCTTAAGTTATTATCTAACCTGATCCCTAGGTATCTAATTGCTTGGTCTTGCCATTTAAATGGTGATTCTTTTTTAAATTCTGTATAATCCGCATTACTCATTGGCATCACCACTTTTATTTGCGATATTTCTCCAAATTCTTTCAATTTCTTATGTAATTCTTTTATTGATACCTCTAGTTCTGTTAGGTATACTATGATGTCATCTGCAAATAAACTGATTTTATACCCCTTCTCCTTTATTTTTATCCCTTTTATTTTATTTTCTATTCTTATCAGTTCTGCCAAAGGTTCTATTGCTAAGGCGAACAATAAGAGGGATAATGGACATCCCTGTCTAGTTGACCTACTTAATTTAAATTGATTAGATACATATCCATTTACTGCTACCTTCACCAATGGTCCACTATACATTGCTTTAATCCAATTTATATATTTTTCTGGTAGATTGAACATCTGTAATACTTTAAAAAAAAGTAGTTCCACTCTTCTCTGTCAAAGGCTTTTTCTGCATCTAAAGCAACAGCCACTGTTGGTTTCTTATTTCCTTGAACTGCATGAATTAGATTAATAAATTTACAGACATTATCTGCTGTTCGTCTTTTATTAATAAACCCAGTTTGTTCTTGTTTTACTATTTTTGGTACACAATCGTCCAATCTGTTTGCTAATAATTTCGCTATTATCTAATAATGAGTTAAGTAGAGATATTGGTCTATATGATGCTGATGTTAATGGATCCTTCCCCTTTTTGGTATTACTGTAATTATTGCTGTTATACATGAATCTGGCAAGTTTTGTTTTTCTTCTACCTGGTTCATTACTTCCAGGAGAGGAGGAATTAATCTCCTAAATGTTTTATAAAATTCTATTGGAAATCCATCCTCTCCTGGTGTTTTATTGTTCAGCAGATTTTTTAATATATCCTGCACTTCCTCCATTTCAAATGGTTTTATTAGTTTGTTTTGTTCCTCTTCTTGCAATTTTGGCAGTTCAATTTTAGCTAAAAATTCCTCTATTTTATCATCTTTCCCCTCATTCTCAGTATGGTATAATTGTTCATAAAATTCCTTAAAGTTAATCTCTGTTGGGTTATATGTAATTTGTTTGTCCTTTTTCCTTGATGCCAATACCGTTATTTTAGCTTGTTCTGTTTTAAGTTGCCAGGCTAATATTTTTTGTGTTTTTTCTCCCAGTTCGTAATACTTTTGCTTTGTTTTCATTATGTTCTTCTCCACCTTGTATGTTTGTAATGTTTCATATTTTATTTTTTTGTCCGCCAATTCTCTTCTTTTCGTTATATCATCCCTTTTTACTAGTTCCTTTTCTGTACTTACTATCTCCATTTCCAACTGCTCTATTTCCCGCTTGTAATCCTTTTTCATCTTAGATACATACCTTATTATCTGCCCTCTAATGAAGGCTTTCATTGCATCCCATAATATAAATTTGTCTTTCACTGATTCTGTGTTTATTTCAAAATATGTTTTAATTTGGCATTCAATAAACTCTCTAAATTTCTGCCTTTTAAGTAGTATGGAGTTTAACCTCATCCGGTACCGCACGGATGGCAGTCTCTTCAATCTGAGGCGCCTGCAAGATCACACCAAAACACAAGAGAAACTTGTCCGTGAACTACTCTTTGCAGACGATGCCGCTTTAGTTGCCCATTCAGAGCCAGCTCTTCAGCGCTTGACGTCCTGTTTTGCGGAAACTGCCAAAATGTTTGGCCTGGAAGTCAGCCTGAATAAAACGGAGGTCCTCCATTAGCCAGCTCCCCACCATGACTACCAGCCCACCCACATCTCCATCGGGCACACAAAACTCAAAATGGTCAACCAGTTTACCTATCTCGGCTGCACCATTTCATCAGATGCAAGGATCGACAACGAGATAGACAACAGACTCGCCAAGGCAAATAGCACCTTTGGAAGACTACACAAAAGAGTCTGGAAAAACAACCAACTGAAAAACCTCACAAAGATTAGCGTATACAGAGCCGTTGTCATACCCACACTCCTGTTCGGCTCCAAATCATTGGTCCTCTACCGGCATCACCTACGGCTCCTAGAACGCTTCCACCAGTGTTGTCTCCGCTCCATCTTCAACATTCATTGGAGCGACTTCATCCCTAACATCGAAGTACTCGAGATGGCAGAGGCCGACAGCATCGAGTCCACGCTGCTGAAGATCCAGCTGTGCTGGGTGGGTCACGTCTCCAGAATGGAGGACCATCGCCTTCCCAAGATCGTGTTATATGGCGAGCTCTCCACTGGCCACCGTGACAGAGGTGCACCAAAGAAGAGGTACAAGGACTGCCTAAAGAAATCTCTTGGTGCCTGCCACATTGACTACCACCTGTGGGCTGATATCGCCTCAAACCGTGCATCTTGGTGCCTCACAGTTCGGCGGGCAGCAACCTCCTTTGAAGAAGACCGCAGTGCTCACCTCACTGACAAAAGACAAAGGAGGAAAAACCCAACACCCAACCCCAACCAACCAATTTTCCCCTGAAACCGCTGCAACCGTGTCTGCCTGTCCTGCATCGGACTTGTCAGCCACAATCGAGCCTGCAGCTGACGTGGACTTTTACCCCCTCCATAAATCTTCGTCCGCGAAGCCAAGCCAAAGATATGTTCTTGGTGGGATGTCCTCCAGTTCTATTGCTAATAACAGGGGTGAATGATCTGATAGCAGTCTAGATTTATACTCAATTTTCCTAACTCTCCCTTGAATATGGGCTGACAACAAAAACATATCAATCCTTAAGTATGTTTAGTGCCTACTTGAATAATATGAGTATTCCTTCTCCCTTGGGTGCTGCCTCCTCCATATATCCATAAGTTTCATTTCCTGCATTGATTTAACCATAAATTTGATACTTTATTCTTTTTGCTTGTCTTTTGTCTAGTTTTATCCAACATTGGATCCAAATTAAGGTTAAATCCCCTCCTATCAATATATTTCCTTGTGTGTCTGCAATCTTCAAAAAAATATCCTGCATAAACTTTTGATCCTCCTCATTAGGCACATATATATTGAGCAAATTTCAAAATTCTGAGTATATCTGACAATTTATCATTACATACCTCCCTGCTGGATCTATTATTTCCTCCTCTATTTTGATTGGTACATTTTTGTTAACTAATATGGCTATACCTCTAGCTTTTGAATTATAGGATGTTGCCACTAGGGGTCCTACCCAGTCTCTCTTTAATTTGTTATGTTCCACTTCAGTTTGATGCGTTTCCTGCACAAATGCTATATCTATTTTTTCCTTCTTCAATAAATTTAGTAGCCTCTTCCTTTTAATTTTGTTACGTATTTCATTATGTGGCCATCTTATATCTAGCTTACACCTCTTTTCCACATCCTTGCCACCTCCACCCCCCTTTTTCCCAATTTCATCTTAGTTTTCCCTTATTAAAGTCAATGTACAACAACACATTTAAAACATAAAATATCCCAACAGTTCCCACACCCAATAACACCTTAATCCCAAATGCTTCCCATCCCCCTCTCTGAGTTCCCCTTATCCCTATCCGGACAACCACAACTCCCCTTTCCATTTGGATTGTGATCTTGCTCACAAGCGCCAACTGATTTTGCAGTGAAGGTTATTCCCTCTCCCCCCCAGCCCCCTCCAGAAAATACTTTTCTTTTACACATATAACAAATCTCTTTTTTCCCCCCTTAATTCCTTCCTTCCCTTCTCTTTTCCCTCTTTAGTTTTTTTTTATATACATTGTTTTTACATTTTTATATATATTTTATCGCCGTTCTTCATTCTTGTTACATCTCTTCATCTGTCCTTCAAACGTTCTGTGAATTCTTGTGCTTCCTCTGGATCAGATAACAGTCTGTTTTGCTACCGGGTATAAATATTTTAAGCAAGGCTGGATGTCTTAGCATGAATTTGTAACCTTTTTTCCATAAAATTGTTTTCGCTGTATTAAACTCCTTCCTCCTCTTTAAGAGTCCAAAACTAATGTTTTTTGACCCTTGTGTTCCAATGGCTTATTATCTTCTCTAACTTTATTCCTTGCCCCCTCCAGTATATTTTCTCTTGTCAAAAATTTTACTAAGATGGATATTGGTTTTTGATGTGTCTGTGGTTTCGGAGCTAATGCTCTGTGTGCCCTTTCTATTTCCATTTCTTCCTGCATTTCTGTCGTTCCCAGGACCTTTTGGGATCCATCCTTTTATAAATTTCTTCATGTCTGTGCCTTCTTCACCCTCCTTCAGGCCCACTATTTTTATGTTGTTTCGCCTACTATAATTTTGCAACATATCAGTTTTCTGAGATAACAACTCTTGTCTCTTTAATTTTTTTGTCACTTTCTTCCAATTTTTCGACTTCCATTTCTACAGCCGTTTCCCGCTCTTCCACATTCTCTACTCTTTTCCCTATTTCTGTCATGACCAGTTCTAAACTTTGCATTTTACCTTGTGCTTTTTTTCCTTTTAATTGCATTAAATTCTAATGATAACCATTCTTTTAATGATTTCATTTGTTTTTCAAAAAAAGGCTTTATCTATATTCTGTCCATCATTTTACCTTCTATTTCTCTGTGAAGATCTTGGTCTTCTTCTTCCTTTTCTTCTGTGTCTGAACCTGTGTTTGTGTCTTCTTCTTCTCCTCTTCTTTGTGTCTGTGTCTTTTCTGTTTTTCCTGATGAGCTACTTATATCGCTTTGTCGGCCCTCCTCTTGCTGGGCCTCTTGCTGTTGGTCCTCCCCTCCTGGGCTGCTCATCTGTCGGGCCTCCTGTCGTTGATCCTCTTGTTGGTCACCCCTCTGGCTTTCTCCCTCGTCTGTTTCCTCGCTCCCTCCTCTGCCGCCTTCCTCGTCCTCCAGCTGAGCACCCTGGCGTTGGGTGTCGCTCAGCTGTTCGCGCTGTGGCTGCCCGCTCCTCTTCTGAGCCCCCCTCCCGTTGGTGTCCTCTTTTTCGATTGCCCACTGCGCATGCGCGACTCCTCACGCATGTGCAGTTGCGTACTTTTGTTTGCCACCGAGAGCCATTTTTGAAGTCCACCGGTCGGGAGGTGGCGCCTCCGCAGGGCAGGCACTACCCTCAGGGATCGGGTGCTCCTCGCCACCACAGCTACCTGTTCTTTCATGCAGGTAAGGCCTTTTCTTTCTTCTCCAGCGACTTTTCCACATTTTTTTTCGGTTGTTTTTACTTTCTCTTTCTTGGGTGCCATTTTCTTTCTCTTCTCTGTCACTTTATCTTCTATTTCTTATATTTTATTTTTGCTGTGCTTTGTCCTTTCCTAACTTTTTCCCTATTTTTCTGGAGAGGGCTGGTTTTCCCGACCGGCCACTACTCCATCACGTGACTTCTCCTGAATGTGAATTCTTCAGTATTTCAAATAAGATCTGTTTTAAAGTGTGTGTGTATATGTAACCTACTCTAATTTTACCAATTTATCTCCAAAATACTTCTCCAAATATTCTATCACAGTACACAGAAATTGGCCACTGATGCAGCAGATCTAATCCATGACACATTGCGAGACTACCGGTGCCAGTTCTTGGAATGGGGGGAGTCAGCAGTGGCAAAGATGGTGTCACAGACTCTTCTCTTCCGGTGCAGACTGGAAGAGCACGTGCACACTCATGTCAGCGTGACACAAGTTCTAGAATGCGACCACTGCACCTACGCACAACACACTACAACAACAGATTTCAGCTATGCAGGTTCAGAGCTCTATTTCATGATCAATAGTCTATGCATGTTCCTTCACCTCAAATCTAAATGTATTGATATTGTTTAGGAGAACAAATTACTCAAATACTTGGTGTAGGCCTCAAGGAGCCAGAGTGCAGGAAGATATCAGGGCATAAATTATATTCTTCTTACAATATCAGTCTTGACTGACTTGTCCCTATGTCCATTCTAATTAACTCCTAGCATAAAGGAGATAATGAAAAATAAACTAATATTTAATGGTTTAATTCTTTCATTTCAAAACTGGAAATAAAAAGTCTGAGGTTATTGCATTTATTGTATCAAATCCCAACCAAACTCCTCAGTCTCTTCCAAGGTGTACTCTGCCAATTAGCTTTGCTAATTAAGTGAAAGGATACAGCACTCAAGTTGGTTGTGTGGAAGCCAGGTTATTGCAGTACATATAGTTGTCCACACGATAGCACCACTGTATCTTGCAACACTAAAAGGAGCTCACTTCTACCACACAGTGGCATCAACTTGGTACATCATAAAACTCAACATCATAATCCCCATGGAGTCCAGCAGCAACACTGAAGTTGCCCCAATTCTACAGCTTATACTATTGAGAACAGCAAAAGAAGTCTATGTCAGTTTAGATATTGTATAGGAACAACCTCCCTATTCACTTGAATGGAAGTCAATACCTTTTTCAATTTACTGAGTTTTAAATGTTGTGATCTGTTTTTATGTGTTAAAAAACAAGCAGTTTCCTTTCGTCCAATTTTTTAAATGTTCTGAATGTTTTTCAGCATCGTAAACTTTCAAAGCTTTTGTTTCAAAAAGATTTTGTATACACATTAATATGTGACAATAAAAGTTTCTGAAAACTCTGCTGCCATGCAGGTCATATTTACTCATATGCACGATGCTTAGATCAATAAGATAGGCCCTCTGAACTGGTGGGGAATTCTGTGGTGAGAATTTCAGTATGGGGTGGGGAAGTAATCAAGGTCAGGAAGATCTGGCCCAATGGATCCAAATTCAGTAGAAACTTTATAATCTGCATCAGAGGTATTGTACATAAAAAGATGTATGTCACAAGTCAGTATGCAAATTAAGGATTTTAAATTGTTACTGCGTGCCAGAATATTGGAAAGAATTCTGCTTTCAGATTTTTGAGCATTTACTAGAACTGGATTTTTTTTTAAATCGCTGGAACTAAGTTGCACAACAGTGGAATGAAACCAACCTGTTGGGCCAGATATTTCACAACCTGCTTCCCATGTCAGTTATTCATAGACGTCTAATGCAACCCGACCTTTGTCTTTGCAGAACAAATACAAGTCTGAATGCAGCTGACAAAGATCGAAATGACAAAGACAACATTGTATAATGAACTGTTGAAAACAAAAACTAATGGTTTTTTCCACCATTTTCTCCCATTTTAAGGTACAGTCAAATTATTTAATTCAACCAGGCTTAAACACAATCTGCTAAATGATCGATGCTGGCAAGTCTTGGTTAATCCACTCTTTTGCAAGTGCTGTTTATACTGACCCTCCCATTTATTCCATTAACTTTCCCAGCACAGATGTTTGTAATTCTGGTTAAATTTTTGAGCCGAGATCAATTTACCTGCCAAATATTTTTTTTCCCTACACTGATAACCAAAGGCAATGCATAGGATTAAAAAAGGGTATCTGAAGGCTCAGCCAAATACGAGCTGGATTATTTCTTTTGCCATCAGGGAATCACTGACATAATTGCAACTTTTCATTCTCTTCCTGTCACAGGCTCATTTCTCTCCAACTGAAGTTTTGAACTAAGAAAATTATAATCAAATTCAAAATGTAAAGTTAATTGGATCCATAATTTAGTCTAAGGAAGTGAGGATGAATTTACTGAGGTGTTCTGTTAACTGTATCAATATTTAAATAAAATTATCATCAATTGAAATACTGGGGAAGGTATTTAACAGCAACATGACAGATGTAAAGGCAAAATTGACACCACAGCACGGAGAAAATGAAATGATGCAAGTTTATGTGATTGCTATATTTTTGTCAGTCATATTTTCTTTCAGACTCTGTAGGGAATAGGTTCAGATTTACAAGATTTTTTAAATCTCAATCTGGCAGTAAATTGATAGCTTGCTTTGCTGGTTGCTGTTGTGGGTCAAGAATACTATCTGTGAATGTCCTGTCGAACTGGCAGGAGGAAGTGGCCTGGGAGTCTTCAGTGTCTCTAGGCCCCATGTCTCACAGCACTAGGGCAAACATGGGCAAAGAAATGGCTGTTGGTTAATACCTACCATCCTTCCCAATCTGTATTCCACTAGATTTAAAAAAACTAGAAAAAAAGTATGACCTTGACCAAAACATCCTGCAAAAGACCAGAGCATTGTGGGCACACTGGTTCTGGAGGCAGGTGGACAAAGAACCAATATAAAAGTAACTCTTTTTACAATCTAACTTTTTCAATGCAACCATAAAAGGAACCCAAAAGTATTCCAGAGGCATGTAAAATAGAAAAAGGAAATTAAAATAGGCACTCATTTACTCATTGAGGGAGGGCACGTTACAGAGTACTTTTCAAGAACTTCACATCAGTATTCTGTACAAAAAGATATAACTAGGTTCTGGATAGGCCAAATTCAAAATATATTTGATAGATTGTTGCATAATTGGCTTGTTATTATGTCTGAGGCCTTGAGGGAAAAGAAAAGTAGCAGAAAATTGGTTGTAATGGTCAGAAATGTGGCACTATATTTTGTTTGGGAGATTGAAAAGCAATCATATGATCTACAGGCCACAATTCTGAAACTGGATTAAGAGCATGAAATATGGTGTTTTATATATATTCAAAATGAATTGAAAGTTTCAGGGCAGGTTGAGGAGCTTGGGTTTTAAAATCATATTGACCTTTATAAAATACTGGTTCAGTGACAAGTAAAGTTGTCTTGTTCTGAACTTTACATGAGGAAAAGATATGACGGCTTTAGGAACAATGAAGTGGAGATTATTAGAGATGAGGAACTGATTATGTGTCTATGAAAGAAAAATTGCAATTGTTCTCCTTGGAAGTGTTGTGAGGAGATCTTGTATAGGGATTCAAGTCATGTAGGGTCAACGCAGAATGGGTAGAGAGAAACTGTTCCATTGGTGGAGGCACCAAGTACCAGAGGACATTGAGTAATTGGCAAAAATAGAATTTTTTTTTAAACAGAGCAAGCCAGCTGGAGTCTGGGAGCTTCTGCCAGGGCTAGTGATGGAGTTTGGTACAATTGTTGCATTCAAGAGGGTTCTGCATACGTCTCTGAAGAGAACAAGCTTTCATTGCTTTAGGGAGAAGGACAAGCAGGATTAATCCTTCAGAAAGCCACTATGCACATAAATGTCTCGATGGTCTTCTTGTCTGTTGTAATTATTTCATGATTTGTCCATAAATAGTGTAGGTAGAGATCACTACAGAACACCGAGTCATGATTTTACACCAAATACATCATGATTGCATGGTAGTAATGTGTTAAATGGGGCAAGTTTAGATTTGGCAATTCAAAATTGTGCAATCCTGAGGCCATTAGAAACAGCAAAACTATTCAACCACAATACATAAACTCATGGCCTCATAGACTGGGGGCCAGAGGGGGCCAGGACAGATGAGCAAGAAATGGAGGAGATGGTGGTGAGGGCTGTTGATAGTGGTGGAGGGGAAGCCACTTTTGTGAAAGTGTTTAGATAATAGGAGCAACTGATTATTCATAAAGAATTGTTAATTTTGGGAGACAACGGGCATAGCTCAAATAAACAAAATGGTCTTCTGTAAATGTCTATGATAACCATTTGTAAAGTGATGCAATATTGTTAACATCAGTTTAAATAGACTGCTTCACTATGGTGGGAGTATCATAGCTGAACTTAATCCTGCTCTAACTTGACATTCACACACATACTTTCCATCTAGGTCAATGGACACCAATGAGGAATGGGAACAACTGCTAATTTACCTCATCTTGGGGGCAGACGTTGTTTGGAATGCTCTAGTTACCAGCTTCACTGAGATCAGTAAACCCAAAATGCACGGGTTGTCAAACCTCGAGTCTTTTGGTTCTATTGTGTTTATCAATGCCAGTTAAGCAGTATTTTACCATAAATTACATTTATCCATGAACATTAGATAATACATCGATTTTGATACATTTAGAATTGTTGTTCACCAATTAAATATAGAAACAAACCGATAGCACAACACACACAACAGAAGCTGTTCTCAGTGTGAATTGGCTGACGTGGTTGCAAACTGCAGCTGCTACTCCTCTGCCTCAAACACCACAATATCTCAGAGCAGGTGCTCTCAGCGATCTTGTTGCAAATAAACTATCAAGATGGGAATATGCTTGCTATTATAAATTTCCACATCATTGAAAAGAGTACTGTTTTGATTCAAATCCTTCCCCTCCTCCAAGGATTTCCTAAACAATATGTCTCAACGTTGTAAAAAAAAATTAAGACTGAAATTCTGAATCAATAAAAATATTAATTTTGAAAAATGAATCAGAATTGAGGTGATGCTTTAATGGTGGGTCAGCCTGAACTACGTAGATCTTCCAATTGAAATATGCTCAGTTAACTGTCAATCTTACCCCAATTAAGGCCTTTCCTATTCATTTACGACTCATTCTGATTTCAAATTCATCTGCATTTTCAGATTGATTCTAATTCATTCTTTCCCAGATCTTTAAGTCTGGATAATTATCTTTCTATAACTCCTTACTGAAATTACATAATTTAAATCAAGATGTGACGTCATCCACTACAAAGACAATTTTTGTCACACTGATACTCATAATAATTTGACGCATTAAGAGACATTATGTAGTGGTACTAAAAGTATCTGCATTAGCTGTGGGCAGGACTTACACAGATGTAAAGTTCAGTCTTGAAGTGAAGTTGGAAAAGTGAGATCATTATATCTGGTCACATTTGGGCCACACCCTAAAATGTAAGAATATTCATTGTCATAAAAATCCGAGACATTATTCTTACTGGCTATCCTACATCTAACTTCCAAACTACACCACAGGTGTCATTTTAAATCAAGTTACCCAACAAAAAATGGTGTGATGATGATGGATTGGGGTTTGCATTGGATTCCTTCCTCTCACTGTTTTAACTTTAATTCATTCAACTAATGCTTCTTTTTATCCCAATAAAAGCATTTCCAGAGATTAGACTTGTAGATATGATGTGAACTCCAGGGTTTACTGATCAAATTTTGGCTGACGATTTAAACAGTTGAAATGCTAACTATGAGTGCCATCATTTTCTTAATTCATTTTTTCTTCTGTCAATGCCCCACTACTATTAATACTGCTTTGCATTCACATACCTTTAGGTCATAAGGATATACAGTAAAACCTCGCGAGAACGCGGTAGTTGGGGTCCAAGATTTCATACCGCATTACAGTGGTGTTGCAGAACAGATGCATACATGTCATGATTCAAGAAGCAGGAAAACAGAATACTGTGACTCAAACCCTTTAAGAAGACCTTTAAACTCCACATATTAACATACACATCTTGTAAATGAGTCATGAGTCCATTTTTGAGTTTGTGGCTGTGAGCCACTGTTAGCCTGGCATCATAAAATCAATGTTTGGAGCCCACAGACAGCCGCGCTATAAGCAATTCTGCGGATTAACGAATCGCGTTCTAATGAGGTTTCACTGTATTATAAACAACAACTTAAATCCTCTCTTGCTTTGAAACCTAGGATCAAAATGTGACTACTAATTACTAATGGTGACTCTGTGTCTACCTGATAGCAGACAAAAGTTAAAGTATAATTGGTAAGTTGCATTTTTAATGAGTCAGTAAAAGGAATCTTGAACAAAATCTGAGAAAAATAATATTTTTAAATTGGCATATAAAAAAACAAGAATTCAGACCTTCACTTAGAAAATTCTAATTCTAATACTGCAACAGGTAATAAATTCCTTGTTTTAGAAGCATAGCTGATAGTGAATATTGGAAGGGAATTTGATCCATTTTCAAATTTAATTGAAAAGCACAGATGCTGCTCATGTCATGTGACAAAATCGCACCTGAAAACGTAAGAGCTAAATTTCCACCAGCTTCTTGCAAAACATGTTACATTTTGTGATCATAAAGAGAGAGGTTCGCAATTAGGCCTTTCATCTCTTGACGTGTTTTGTTCACCTGAGATACCCAGTCCAATCCTGCTTGCCACCCGCATACTTACAACTAATTATGTTTTGGAAGAATTTAAAGATGCTGCTTCAACTATACTTTGTAACACAGAATTTATATTCTACCCACTAATACATTTTTCTAACATACTCTTTTTCTGTGATTATCTTAAATATAGGTTCATTTGTTAACACCTCAACTGGTGAGAAATATTCTTAACTTTGTTTTGCTAAGCACAACTCTTCATTATCTGGAAGATCTTTGAGAGTTTTTCACGAGTTGAGAAGATGAATTTCTCAAGTCTCTCTGAAACTCCCTTCCCTTTGTTCTGTGACAGAGTATATAGATATGTTTTTGGGAGATAAATTGGGAAAGGTTTGTTAGAGTAGGTCACATACAAACACTTTAAAATAGATCTTGTTTGAAATACTGGAGCTCTGCTCCACGCTAGACATATCGGTTACACAGCTTTTGCAAGAGCTTTGAAGAGTGCTCAAGAGACGTCAGTAATGGATTGGTGTTTACCAAAGGCAACAGATGAAAGAGCATGCTGGAGCCGCTGCTGTCTGGAAGAGAACTTACTGTTGTAAGGGGATCATATGCTTTTGCAAGCAGAAGGAGTAAACAGGCTTTCTCTCAGAGAGAGAGAGAGAGAGAGAGAGACACACACACACACACACACACACACACACACAGATCACTTGTACAGTGTTACAGCCAGCAGAAGTAGCTGGGACTGGAACAGGACAAGTTGGTGAGCCCATTTGGAAGATGGCCTAGTCAAAGCTCTTGTGGTTCATGCAAGAGAGGAGAGGACTGGCTGTCTAATGTTTCACTTGGAATAAGAAAAACAAAAAGGAACTCTATGGTGACCTGAAAGGAAGAGGTTATCATCTGGAGAACCCTGAAGGAGCAAGTTTTGTCAGCAAGACACTGGAGTGGCTGATGGAAGTACATCAGTTGTGGATGTCCTGGAACAACAAATCACCCTCTGAAAACTGACAAGAAAATTCCTGATCGGTAACCATTTTCCATTCAAGCACCAAAGCCTTAAATTCTGTGCACAGTCTAAGAATTGCCTACAACCAGTGAACTTGGAGGAATGAGAAGTGAGATTGGACTGTGAACCAAAGAACTTTTCTGAACTTACACACACATGTGCTTAGAATTAGAAGGGGGTTAAGTTAGGTTAGTTAAGTCAATAGTGATAAGTTAAAGTGTGATTCTGTTTTCATGTTAAAGATAATTAAAAGCAACTTTTGTTTAAGTAACCATTTGTTTTGGTGAATATCTATTGCTGCTGGGTTTTGGGGTCCTCTGGGATCATAACAGTTCCCTTTAACTTTTGAGTGAATATTGCTTGTACATTTTCTAATTCTTTTATGGCTGCCCTTACAAAGGAAGGAAGTGAAATTCAAACCATATGACTTAAGCAAGCTGCTGAGCAATCCAAATATCACCTCCTTGCTTTGTATTTACTGTCAATAAGGATTATTGTGGGCTAACTTGTATTTTTAAATAACCCTCGTGTCTGCAATATCGAGGTCCTTCTATTTTCTCCACTATTTAAAAGCTTTAAATTTTTTACATAAAGTAGCATGTCATTTTACATTCCACCAACAGCATTTTAATTGATATTTGATATTGTTTCTTGATGTTAGAAGAATATATCTTTTTTATTTTTGTGAAATGATGCCCTCTCTATCTGCTGATTTGAAGAAAGAAGTTCAGTAACTGAAAAAAAGGGCCAGAAAAGTCAGAATCCACTGAAAGGAAGTGAACAGAAAATATAAAGCAAGTGAGCAACTGCCATCTCAGTACAGTCACAGTCTAGGAGAGGAAATGGCAGAATTGAAGTGTGCAGGAGAATTCTGTGAACATTGGGGACAGAAGTGGCCATTCAGGTTCTTCAACTTTTCTCCCATTCGCAATCGTGCATTTCAACTATGCTGGAGGCAAACCCATGGAGACTCGGTGACTCTAGGGAGATTCTCTTTTGCTTCTCTTTCTTAGGCTTGGTAATTTCACGGTAGATTAAAGGAAATTTCATGTAATATTACTTTTTCTGTTTTATTGCATGACAATAAAATAATTTTGAATCTTGAAAAAAAAACTCCAATTCCCTTTATTGCTCTACATTAATCACTGGTTGAAAGTAAATTTATTGTTCTCAGTCTTAAAAGTTCAGTTGACCCTAGAATCTGTAGCCTTTGAGGGGAGGATTTAAGTTCACCTCAAACCTTCATCTTACAAGCTTTTTTCCAAATTAATTCCAAGCAAAATATTAAAATTTGAGCTTGACTGGATCTCTTTTCATGAATTCTCCTTAATTTCCTGCTACAAAATTTTAAACACCTCAGTCAGGTCACCTTGGATCCTCTAAATTCATTGCAATGCTGCCAAATGCATGCCTCCCATCTTTCTTCTTCTTTGGCTTGGCTTCGCGGACGAAGATTTATGGAGGGGGTAAAAGTCCACGTCAGCTGCAGGCTCGATTGTGGCTGACAAGTCCGATGCAGGACAGGCAGACACGGTTGCAGCGGTTGCAGGGGAAAATTGGTTGGTTGGGGTTGGGTGTTGGGTTTTTCCTCCTTTGCCTTTTGTCAGTGAGGTGGGCTCTGCGGTCTTCTTCAAAGGAGGTTGCTGCCCGCCAAACTGTGAGGCGCCAAGATGCACGGTTTGAGGCGATATCAGCCCACTGGCGGTGGTCAATGTGGCAGGCACCAAGAGATTTCTTTAGGCAGTCCTTGTACCTTTTCTTTGGTGCACCTCTGTCACGGTGGCCAGTGGAGAGCTGGCCATATAACACGATCTTGGGAAGGGGATGGTCCTCCATTCTGGAGACGTGACCCACCCAGCGCAGCTTGATCTTCAGCAGCGTGGACTCGATGCTGTCGACCTCTGCCATCTCGAGTACTTCGACGTTAGGGATGAAAGCGCTCCAATGAATGTTGAGGATGGAGCGGAGACAACGCTGGTGGAAGCGTTCTAGGAGCCGTAGGTGATGCTGGTAGAGGACCCATGATTCGGAGCCGAACAGGAGTGTGGGTATGACAACGGCTCTGTATATGCTTATCTTTGTGAGGTTTTTCAGTTGGTTGTTTTTCCAGACTCTTTTGTGTAGTCTTCCAAAGGCGCTATTTGCCTTGGCAAGTCTGTTGTCTATCTCGTTGTCGATCCTTGCATCTGATGAAATGGTGCAGCCGAGATAGGTAAACTGGTTGACCGCTTTGAGTTTTGTGTGCCCGATGGAGATGTGGGGGGGGCTGGTAGTCATGGTGGGGAGCTGGCTGATGGAGGACCTCAGTTTTCTTCAAGCTGACTTCCAGGCCAAACATTTTGGCAGTTTCCGCAAAACAGGACGTCAAGCGCTGAAGAGCTGGCCCATACTCGCAATTTAATTCATCTTTTAAAACAAACAGATCTTGTTCCTGGCATTTTCTCCAGTGAAAGCTGTTTGAGGTGGAACACGGTACTGCAGGCATGTCCTCACTGGGCTGGGCAGGCTGGCCCATCTTCAGTACCTGTAGCCCCTTCCCATAAGATCCCCTAATAAAGACTGAGCCCTAGTCTCTTCCCTCATACCTGCCTTGGATGTGAGCCAAAAGCATGTAGGGATATGTCTGGGTTTTCTGATTAATAAAGCCTTTGACTGCTTGCTTCATGTCTGTGGGTTGGTCATTGATCGCACTACATTTTATTGATCAGAATTTGAAAGTGCCATGGATGAGGCAATCCAACTGAAGAAGCTGGAGATTGAGCCAAAGGAACCAGAGGCCTCCGTAAAGTTTGATATGTGGCTACACTGTTTGAAGGTCTACCTGAGTTGCCATGAAATCACAGTCGAAAATGATCGGTACGACCTGCTTTTCGCAGCTATGGTCCACTGAGCGTAGCAAATAATTTGCAACTGCACTGGATACAAAGTGGCAATGGCCCTATTCTGACAACAATATGGAGCCCCAGTGAAGGCAATGCTTGTGTGGTTCTAGCCAGGGCCCAAGTGATGATTTTGGTTGATTTTGTGAGGGCCATATGGGAGCTGGGGCGAGCCTGCAGATGCTGGGACATGACTATGGCGACCAACCAGGAGGAGCTCTTCCGTCGCTGGTTTCCGCTCCCATCACATAAGGGAACAACTCTGTGAGAAAGGTGATCGGCCCCTACAGGAAGAGATGACCTGAGCGATGGAGACTGCCCAAAAGAACACAGAGGCCTACTCAGTGGGCCATATGACCACCAGGTGGGGAGAATGGGTGTCACCATCTTGGGTGGGGGAGGCTCCTGACTACCGCTGTTATCGCTGAGCACGTGAGGTGCAACTATTGCTGCCATCTTGGCGGCAGCCATCCCTACGACATAGTAGCAGTGACTCGGACAGTGAGCTGACGTTGGCTTCCATTGTGCTGGACTAGAATAGACCACATCAGCTTGGGCAATCTGTGATGGACATCGAGATAAATGGCCACACCACAGGCTGCCTGTTTGACGTGGGAAGCACTGAGAGCTTCCTACACACAGGAACAGCCAAACGTTATTCCCTGACTGTTTCCCCACCAAGGTAGCACTAGCCTTCAAATCCCTCTCTGTGGAAATCCGCGTGAGCTACACTGTGACCATGGGGGACACGAAATACAAGAACTTCAAACAGCCGGTTATGCCCCACCTCTGCGTACCCGTCATTATTGGGGTTGGGTTTCCAATGCTAGTTTGAGTTTGTTGATGCAGTTTGATGGGCCCTATCGCCCCCCTCCCTCCCCTTGCCATCAGTAATAACCAGTTCCAGGAGGCCTAGTCTATTCCCCCGAAGAGAACCAATTACATGCTTGAATGTCAGGTTGGGCACCCGACCTGCGGCCTGGCCACCCTCCAGGTCCCTCCCCCTCTGCTGTTCCAAAACCTCACCCTGCACTGCAAACCTGTTGCACTAAGAGCAGGCGATACAGGCCTGGGGACAGGGAATTAATTAAGATGGAGGTGGAGTGGCTGCTGGAGGAGGGCATTACAGAATGGAGTAACAGTTCCTGGAGGGGGTAAGTTATGGTGGTGGGGAGAAGTACCGGTTGGTGATAGACTACAGTCAGACCATCAACTGGTTCACCCCACTGGACGCCTACCCTTTGCCCCACATAGTTGATATGGTGAATGAAATCGCCAAGTATAGGGTCTTCTCTACCATAGACCTCAAATTGGTGAACAACCAAATCCCGATTCACCCAAAAGACCATCCATACACGGCACTTGAGGCCAATGGCTGACTCTATCATTTCCCATGGGTTGTATTCAGCCTCACGAATGGGGTGTTGGTGTTCCAAAAGGAAATGGACCACATGGTGATGACAATGAACTAAAGGCTACATATCCATATCTGGACATTGTCACCATCTGTGGCCATGACCAGAGGAACACGACGAGAACCTGCAGAGGTTCCTGGCTACCCCTAAGGCCCTCCGTCTCAAGAAAAAGTGTGTGTTTAGCACTAAGTGGCTGGCAATCCTAGGGTACGTGGTGGAGCATGGCGTCGTCACCCCCAATCCCGAGCACATGCGGCGCCTTCTGGAATTACCTCTGCCACAGAACTCCAAGAGTTTTTAAAAAGTGCCTGGAGCTCTTCTTGTATTTTTCCCAATAGATCCTCAACTATGTAGACAAGGCCCAACCCCTAGTGAAAACCACAACCTTTCCCCCATCAGTGGAGGCCCATAAGGCTTTCAAGGGCATCAAGGAGATTGCCAAGTGGGGATGCATGCCATTGATGAATCCATCCCATTCCAAGTGGAAAGTGATGCCTCCGACTTCGCCCTGGCCGCCACACTGAACCAAGCAGGCAGGCTGTATTGGAGGATTTAAACCATGTTTTTTGCTCCTGCAAGGCTGAGAATCAACCTGCTTGAGACTCAGCAGACATAAGTTAAATTCCACCATGGGGTCCAGAGATGCAGTTATCTGACAAAAAGACATCTGTGTACCAAGAACATTTAATCTTCCTGCTTGTTTTGGTCGCAGTCTTTTAGGCAGAGACCTAACCTTGACGCAAAATAAACCATTGTATTCAAAATGATAAGCTAGAAAGTTGTGTTATTCAATAGAAGCCTAGGCATGCTAGCTTGCTCGCTTATCTTTCGTTTTGTTCTGGGAATAGGTGCTTGAGTAGGCAGTATTTGGGTAATATAAGCCATTAGCCCCGCTGCTGAAGTTTGAGACTCTCCGAGAGGTGGCAACATCTCTCAGCAAGAAGAAGAACTTCTAGAGTCCACCCAACGTCCCGGTCGGGGGAGGTGGAGAAGCTGTTACCGGTGCCCTGACAACCTACTACAAGTGTGCAGTCATTGCCTCGCCTTGGCAGTTGGAACCAGTCCAGGTGTTGACAAGTATAATTGGGAAGGGCTTGCATATTGTAGTTTGATATCAGCTTTAGGATTTGTAATAAAGATTTGTATAAAGTGCTTTCTGCGTCTGTGTCTATTTTTTTTCGGTAGCTCAAACACTGTGACCAATCTAAAACGAACAAAGTGAGAGGTACAAGTTTACCCAGGACAAAGGCAAGTGGCATTTTTTTTTCCCCACACCCTCCAAAGCCTTGAATACAGACACTCTGCCATCAAGAAGGAGGCAAAAGCTTTAGTGGAGGCTGTGGATCACTGGAGGCACTACTCTGGTGGCAGACCATTCACCCTGCTGATGGACCAGAGAGCTGTTGCTTTTATGTTTAACAATAAACAATGGTGTAAAATAAAAAAATGACAAGATCATGAGGTGGAGAATTGAGCATCCAACTATAATTATGAGATCTTGTATCAGCTGGGCAAGCTCAATAAGCCACCTGATGCCCTGTCCAGGAGAACCTGCACCAGGGTGCAAGTTGATCACCTCCAGGCCCTCCACGATAGCCTCTGCCAGGGTGGCAGAGGCTCTACAATTTTGTGATGGCCCGTAACCTCCCCTACTCAGTAGAGGAAGTCAGGGAGCTGACTTGCAATTGCCAGTCTGTGTGGAATGCAAGCTGCAGTTTTCCAGACAGGAGAGAGCCCAACTCATCATGCCCCTTCAAATGTCTCAGCATGGACATCAAGCGCCTCCTCCTATCTACGAATCAAAACATCTACTTCCTGAGCATCGTGGATGAGTTCTCACGTTTCTTATTCACCATTCCCTGCCCCAACATGATCATTAAAGCACTCCGCACAGTATTCACTCTGTTTGGATACCCTGGTTACGTTCACAGCAATGGGGGATTCATCTTCATGAGTGAGGAGTTGCAGCAATACTTCCTATCCAGGGGCATAGCTACAAGCCCGGGCAGATGGAGAGGGAGAGTGGGATGATCTGGAAGGCAGTCCCTTTGGTCCTCAAGTCAAAAGGGTTGCCTGTATCCCAGTGGCAAGAGGTCCTTCCAGAAGTGCTGCATGCCACCAGGTCCCTACTTTGCACTGCAACTAATGCAATGCCACATGAAAAATTGTTCTCCTTCCCGAGGAGGACGGGAACCTGGGGCCATTGCTTCTCCGGAAGCATGTTAGAACATACAAGGCAGATCCACTGGCCGAGGAAGTGCACCTCCTGCATGCGAACCCCTAGTATGCGTCGGTAAGGTACCCGGATGGACAGGATGATACTTCGGGCCCTGGCATGGGAGGTGCACCCGATATCCCTGGGCAGCGACCCAGTGCAAACCGACACAATTCAGCCCTCCGACGCCCAGCTGGTCGAACAAGCCACTGTTCCGTTGGAACCAACGATCCAACCAGCAGTATTTCGGAGATCTCAGCGCCGAATAAAACCACCTTTGAACTGTGTGGACTGCAAGACCTGTGCTGATATACATCGCCCATCACCCCGCTGGGGCTTCATTTAAAAAAAGGAAGATAATTTTTTTGATGAATAAAGCCTATTTTTGGTTAAATAGCCTTACCTTCTTTTGACACTGAGTTCATCCAAGAGGGCCAATTCAGACTAATGAGATCATTTTAAAAAAGGAAGGACTTTCTAATGTTAAAATTTTTGAAATTTATGGCACAGGAGGGGGCTTCGAAATTATCTATGGAGCCAATTTGTTTTTTAATACCAAAAAATAATTTATTCACCATAAATTATTTAGAAAAAGAAAACCGTTGTGCGCCTCTTCCCACCCTCAGCATTGTATCCACAGACTGTTACATTCATTTCTATTTACACCATTGTGGCATCCCCCCCCCCTCCCCCTCTCTACTGTTTCAGGGGGTTCCCGGTCAGTCTCAACCGCGGGTCATGGAAGGAGTCGAGAATGTGGTCCGTCCGCACAGCGTTGGCTGCCCCGAGCCTCAAGGACCGCGGCTTTTCACGGAGAATTGTCATGATGCACCCTCTTCGAGGATGCAAATTCGAAACATTGCAATGGTCTGCGAAGAGCAGAGAGCTTGGAACTGGCGCGACGGCTCCACGGCAGGAACTTTGCGTCTGCAAAGTCAACCACCTGCACGGCCCGCCTCCGAGATCTGAGTGGCTCACCTCGGCGTGGAGCAGCTCGACCTGTGATTGACAGCCGAGCAGTGCGCAGGCGCACCACCCCACCGGTGGGCTCACAGCAGGTTGACGTCCGGCGCCGTTCCACCCAATGAACCCAGGTCTTGCAGCCGGCCGTGCAAGGGCCGCTTGTCAAATGAGGAAGCGGTACCTGCCTCGGGCGTCACGTCGTTAAAGGGGCGTCACGTCCTTAAAGGGGCGGGGAGGGAAAGAAAGAAATGTATCTGCCGACCGATACTATCCACCGCTGAACGCAAGCCACTAATCCTGGCTAAGATGGCGGGCTGCGGAGCGAGAGTCTGCCGGGGCTGGATCGTCCTGCAAGCGCTGTTCGCCTTGGCCGGGGCGAGACGACCCTCCTCCAGCTCGCGGACGTTGCACGTCCGCCACGGATTAGCCGCCGACCCGCAGGACCGGAGGGCTCTGACCGTGGCGGCGGATTTCTCCGAGGAAGGGCCGGCGACGCTGCTCCAGAGGAATCGGCATCGGTGGCGCAGGAGCGCAGACGCTCAGCAGCATCTGGAGCTTTTGGGGCAGGTACCGGAACCTCAGAGCTTTGGCTTAAAAATACAACCTCGCGTTTCTTTCCAGAATTCAACTGCAAATGATGTTGGCGAATTCCAGGTGCCCGCCGTGTCTTCCGATCTGCTCCAACCCGAGCTTTTCCTTCCACCTCCTTATTTGTTGCTAATCAAATCGGTTCTATCACAGGGCACATCAACCCTGGAAAGTATTTAGAGTTAAACCCCGCTTGCAAGTGAATGTCTTCTTCTATGCACAAGTCAGTGTGTGTCTCTCAGCTTGCAATTGCTGGCGACCAGCTTTTCTCGATGGCTGGAAGCTCTCAGCTTCTCTAGAAGCACAGAAAACACTTCTGGCCAAGCAACAATCATTTCCCACCCATTCAAAGCTCTTCGTGCCACTTGCTGACAAAAATGCTGGAGGGACTCAGCAAGCCATGCAGCGTTCTCCAACTTTATTTTTGCAGGTTGGCTTGTTTGCTTTATCGTGACGCTTATCAGTTTGGCCAAGTAGGTTATTTTTCTCTTCTTTGGTCCTGGAGATTTTGTGAGTCTGATTGGGCATGAAAGCAAATGCTGGAAATATTCAGGGGCATCTGTAGAAGGAGCCACAGTCAATGTCTCAGGACAGACAACCTTTGTGTTTCATGATCCTTTTTCCTGATATATTCTTTCTCCTGTTTGGAAGCCGACTTCGTTCATCGATAGTGCCCCTCTTGGTTTTTTTCCCCCCAATTGATTGTAAAATACATATTCCAAAAAGTTCCTCTGATTTTGAATAGGACAAGTTGATGGAATTTTGTTATTTCTTTAGTTACCATATTCCCCCCCCCCCCCCCCCCCCCGTGTTCCTTACTCGCCTATGTATAAGATATTAAAGCACATCCTGGACAATTTTGTCACTCTCAAATTTCTAAATGAGAAATGGACATTCTCATATTCCCATAGTTAATTTTTTTATGAATAAGATCAAACCGTTAATCTGTTACATATGTTATTAACAATGTAACTACAAATTCGTTCTGAATTTGCAGGAAATAAAATGTATTCATTAGATAATCAGCTTTTGGTATCAAGAAATGAGTTATTCATAACACAGTATGAGATTCTACCTGGCTCTGCCAGGTAGTGAAAGATGTCGTCTGAGGAGAGAACATGGTCACCCTTATTTATTGTCTATGTTTGACTGCAGTGCCTACAGAAATTTTATGCTGAGCTTGCCTTGGCTCCAACCATCTTTAGCTGCTTCATCAATGTTTGCTGCTGATCTCCATGTTCAATTCTTGGGAACTTAGGTAGTCCATCAATTGTACCAGATGCTCAGTCCCGACCATATGTAATTACACAGCATTTGTAATGTTTACATATGGCAGTTAATCATTTACTTTTCTCTGAATGTACCTCCCAATCCCAGGATTTCCATCCTGGAGGATAAGGGAAGAAGGCGCGTGGGAACAGTCATTTGCTAGTTCCCTTCCAAGTCACGCAGCATCCCTGATCTGGAAATGTAATTTTTATTTGTTCTAATTTGGGAACTCCCTCTCCAACAACAATGTGATGGTGGTTTGTGAAGATGGTTAATCTCCGGCACCTTGAACAGTTTAATATCAGGAATAAATGTTGGGCTTACCGTCGATTCCCAGGTGCTGATTTAAATCTATTTTTTAAAAACCCTTGGGCATGCAAACTCATGGAATCGGACTTTTTGTGTTATTTTGCAAACAGAAATATGTCCGGGAAGAAGTTAACATTCCTGATGAATTCCTGTGAGTGTGATACTTATTTCAAATTTACCAAATCCAATGGAAATAAATACTTTTGTGTTTTGGAGAGATTTTTCAGAAATATAACATTGCTGTTTATAGTCTAATAAAATGTGTTCTATTCAGGGATAAAAGTATTTGTATCTTCAAATAATATTGAATTAAGTGCCAAGCTCTTTGATATCTTTTTGTGTCAATAAATTTTAAATAATTGACTTTCCTGAATTAACCCAATAAAGTTTGCAAAGTAATTTTTGTCCTCCATTTCCTGCTTGATAATCTCCCATTGATTGAGTATTAATCTGGTTGGAGCTTAAAAAGTAGCCTTTGGTTCATTTTCTACATGTTAGCCTCACTTTTTTTTACAACTGTGAAAATATTGGAATATATTGTGAGGTTAACAATGGTGCATCATTAAAAACTGAATTAGTGAGATTTACTAAGATGCCCTTGAAGGAAAGTGGGGATTCTGTTGAACTTGATCTGTTTTTTTAAATATTTATCTAGTAATTGAAAATAAGATGAGTCTCCCAAAAAATGTAAGCCTTAGCAAATATATCTAACTGCTTTACTAAAGGTACTCCTTTACTTTTTCTTTGCTTGCATTATATTTTCCTTCACAATTACTCAGTCTTTTGATATCTTCTACCTACTGATCCCTCTGGATATAATAGATTCTTCTGAATTCCTCAATGGATTATTATTTTGTAATAACCTTTGTACTACTGGTTTTCCTCTTCTCCACAGTGGCAACATTTTGTGTTGATGTTATATAAATGTCTTAATAATATAAAAAATGTTGCCTCTGTCTGATGACAAAATTTTAGTCTTGCAATTTTATTTATAAATTTTTACAGCTGCTTTTAGAATTTTGTCATGTGAGGCAGAAGAAATCAGAATATTACAAAAAACCACAAATATATTTGGTTTAGTCTTAGAATGACTTCTCAATCTGCTTGTTACCATGACAGTAGTGGAAAATAGATCACTTCACTGAAGTCGTAGTCTGTTGTGTAATGGCAATTCATAAATGGTAGATGATTTTAACCTACCCACTTAGGAAACAGCTGATGTAATTGGGACTAATAAATATTTTACTCTCTACAGTACACTATTCTCAGTTGCTTCAAAAAATCTTATCAAACTTTGTTTTCAGATGATGCAACAGTTGGTGGAATTGTGGATAATGACAAAGGTTGTCAAATGATAGATCAGTTGGAAATATGGGTGGAAAAATAATAAATGGAATTTAATCCTGACAAATGTGAAGTCTTGTACTTTGCAAAGTCAAATGGAAAAAGAAGACCCTTGGGAACATTAATGTTCAAGAGGTACCTTGGTAGCAGAAGGTCGAGCACCATCAAGCAGAACACTGGTGCACCTCAGGCTGTGCTCAGCCTGCTGCAGTTCACACTACTGACCCACAAGCGCATTGCCAGATCCAGCTCAAACGATATTAGCAAGTTTTCAGATGACACAACAGTAGTCGGCCTCATCAGCAACAATGATGAGTCTCATTACAGAGGAGAAGAGGTAAATCTCATGATACAGTGTGAAAGTAATAACCTGAGTCACAATGTGGACAAGACAAAGGAGATGATCATGGACTTCAGGAGGGCCAGGAATGACCACGCTCCACTGCGCATCAACAACTCTGTAGTAGAGAAAGTGGAGAGCCCCAAGTTCCTTGGAGTTCACTTAAGTAGTGACCAATGGGCCCTCAACATCTCCCCACTTTTCAGAAAGGAGCAACAGCAACTGCACTTTTTGAGAAGGCTGAAGAGGGAAAGACTATGGGCCACCATTATGTCAACTTTCTACAGGAGCTCTATCGAGGGTGTTCTAGTTGGCTGCATCACAGTGAGGTATGGTTACTGCAGAGAAATGGATTGGAAGTTAAACCACAGGACTATGGGTGGCCGAAAGGATCAAGGGGGCCTTTTTTCCTCAAACCCCCCCTCCGCCCCCCCCCCCCCAAATGAATGTGATCTACTGGGATCGTTGTGTGAAGAAGGTGCACAAAATCATTGAGGACCCCTTCCACGTTGTGGAAGAGATGCAGGTGCCAGCACCACCAGGCTGAGGAACAGTTTCTTCCCACGGGTAGTGAGAATGCTGAACGACAAGGGAACTGCTCACACTAACCATCCGAGATTCTCATAATCATGAAACAATATTTATTTTTATAGATAAAATATTTGCCCTGCATATGTACCATTTGTTATACTTGGTTGTGTGCCTGCATGTGTATTGTGTGTTATGCCTGGCTGCATGCATGTTTTACACCGAGGTGTGGAGAACACTGTTTTGTTGAGTTGTACTTGTACAATCCGATGACAATAAACTTGACTTCATATCAGTAGCTTACTGGAAGTGGCAGCACGTGTGAATAGGGTGGTAAAGAATGGTATACTTGTCTTTGAGTTTGTGCAATATACACATCAATAAACTCAATGTACATGTGCACTGAAATTTTCAATTGTTGTAGCTGAACAGGTACTTTGTTGGGGATGGAACTGCAAACACAACTAAAACTGCAATAATATGCATAATTGAATTACATAGAGACAAGAAATACAACAAAACATGTTCATAGTTACTGGTTGGAGCATCGAGTATAAAAATGTAGAAGTCGTCTTGCAGCTGCGTAAAACTTGAATAAGGCCACATTTGGAGTATTTTGTACCATTTTGGTTGCCATATTAAATGAAGAATGGAGAGGTTGCAGGAGAGAATCACTGTGATGTTGCCTGGATTGGAAAGTATTACCTACTGTATGAGGAGACTTTGGACAAATATGATTGTTTTTTGCAGAGTGTGGGGGAATGAGGGGCGACTTGATAGAAGTATGCAAAATTTGAGATGTAGGTAGGGTAGATGGTCTTTTTTGTCTCTCAGGGTGAAAGTTAAATACTAGACAGCATAGATTTAAAGTGTAAAGTTTTTTTTATACACCGTGGTAGGTACCTGAAATGTGCTGCCAGGGAGATGGTGGATTCAAATTTCAGATTTATTATCAGAATACATACATGACATCACATACAGACTTGCTATTGTTTTTCCTGTGGGCATGGCAGAATTACCACTTTTTGGTAGTGCAAAAAAATTCTCGATTTACAAATGTAAGTAAATAAAGAAATGTAAACAAACTACGCAATATAGAAAGAAAAAAAAAATCAATAAAGTGCTAAAGTAAGAGTCCTTAAATGAGTTCCTTATTGAGTTTATTGTTGAGGACTCTGATGGTGGAGGGGTAGCAGGTGTTCCTGAACCTGGTGGTGTGAGTCTACTGGCATCTATACCTCTTACCTGATGGTAGCAGTGAGAATAGAGCGTGTGCCGGATGATTTGGATCCTTGATGATTGCTGCTGCTCTCTGACAGCAGCGTTCCATGTCGATGTTCTCGATGGTGTGGAAAGTTATGCCTGTAATGTCCTGGGCTGTATCCTCTACCTTTTGCAGGGCTTTATGCTCCGGGGTATTAGTGACCTCATACCAGACTGTAAAGCAAGCGGTCAGCACACTTTTCACTGCACATCGGGAGAAATTTGCCAGGTTTCTGATGTCATGCCAAACTCCTGCAAACTTCTGAGTAAGTAGACGCCGTTGGTGTTTTGGGTCCAGGAAAGATCCTCCGAGATGGTGACTCCCAAGAACTTAAATTTGATCACCCTCTCCAACTCTGATTCCACCAATGAAATGGATATGAAAGAGACATTTAGATGGGGACATAGGCAGGGGATGGATGGATATGGGCTGTGTGTTAGCAGATATGATCAGTTTAAATTGGTATTGTGGTCAACACCGATATTGAGGACCAAAGGGGCTGTTCCTTTGCCACAGTACTTGAAACTAATTTTCTTATCCAGATAATGTTTGTACTGATAGCAATTAATAAAAAGTATCTGCTTTCTTTTGATACTGCACTAACTGCTGTTTTTACTGCATGTCCAGGTGTATTGAATATTTCAGATTTTGGAAATAAAGTTTGATTTAGTTTCAGATTTAAATGTTTGCTATTTGTGATGTATTTGATATATTTTTAAAGAAGTAGGCCAGGATTGGTTTTATTCATGGAAACTTAGATCTGCTCCTGAGTGTTTTATTTTTGGTTGTATGTGGGTTATGTTTTTTAAAAGACTGATAAATGCAATTTGAGTTGGGGGGTGGGGGTGTGCTTTTGATGAAAGCTCTATTAATTATCTTTGTGATAATATCCAGCTACCATGCAATGCAAATATATTCAGTAGAGTTAAGAAAATTGAGGGAGATTGTATAGAAATGTTTAAAAACCATGAAAGAAAATGGGCAAGGTTGAAGCAGAGAGGATGCTTCCACTGCAGGTGGTAAGATAACATAACCTCAAGTTTCAAAGGCGTATATTTAAGATCCAGATAAGGAGGAACTGTTTCTCCTAGATCGAAGTGAATCTTTGGAATTCTCTGCCCAGTAGAGCAGTAAAGTTTGCCTCATTAAATATATTGAAGACACAGCTAAAAAGATTTTTGAAAAATTGGGTAGGTTATGGGCAAAAGGCAGGTAATTCCATTGTGACTGATTCCAGCCTGATTAGCCATGATCTTATTGAAAGGCAAAACAGTCTCAATGGGCCAGTTGGCCTTCTCCTCGTAATTCTTGTGTTTTTATGTAATCTCTCCAAAAAAATTTCTTGCATCAAAATAGTTGTGACTTATTTAAAGGAAAGCTGTAGGGAAGATTTGCATATGTGTTTTATTTCATTTATATGCACAAAACATGCTTTTGGAGGATGGGGGAACATAGTTACCTAACAGAAGAAAGTGCAAGAGGGGATGGAGATGATGGGAATGATGGTTGGAGACTAAGGCTTTTGAAATAAAGCAATTGGTGATGAGATGAAGTTGATGAAATCAAGGATAGTAGCTTTTGCTACTACCAACAGCTTGGAAAAATTACTTGATTATCCAACAATTTTGCGTGCATTTAATTATGTCTTTATTTGTTCTTTGTAGAATGGTGTGTAATCTGCTTGGAGCAAATCATTGGTACTGGATACTTTAGTTTTGGAAAATCTTCTATCATCTCACAAGCATCTTTCTCAAGCAGTTTATTTAAGTTTTTACTTCCATGACCATGACTCTATGCTTCCATCCCCCTGCACCAAATCTTCTAATATAGAATCAGCATTTATTGTCATGAACGTGTCATGAAATTCATTTTATTTGGTCAGCATTACAGGTACAAATTATTGCTATAAATGACATTAAAAAAAAAAATTAGTGCAAAAGAAGAGCAAGCGAGGTAGTGTGTCTGTGGTTCATTCAGAAACCTGATGGCAGAGGGGAAGATGATTTTGTACTGTTGGGAGTTCATCTTCAGGATCCTGTACCACCTCCCAGATGGAGGCAGTGGGAAGAGGGCATGGCCTGGGTGGTGATGGTTCTTGATGATAAAGACAGCTTTCTTAAGACTACCTCTTGCAGATGTACTCAATGGCATGAAGATTGATGCCCATGATGGTGCTGGCAGAGTTCACAACTCTATGTAGTTTTTCCCTGCCTGGTGTATTTGGCACCGCCAGACCTGACAGTGATACAACCAATCAGAATTCTCTCTCCATGGTACATCTGTAGAAATTTGCAAGTGCCTTTTGGTGACCAAATTAAAACATTTGTGTAAATTAAACAAATAACAATATCAAACAGCAGTCAAAAATTTGACCATCTCCATATTGTTTTGCTGTTCCTCATGAAGTATCATCACTGGTGAGCCTTGTTTGTGATTTCATCGACATGCGACCCCGGGATAGATCTTCAGCGATGTTGGCACGCAGGAATTTGAAGTTCTTAACCCTTTTCATTGCTAACCCCTCAATGAGGACCAGTTTGTGTTCTCATAATTTCCCCCTCCTGAAGTTCACAGTCTGTCCCTTTGTTTTGCTATTGTTGAATGCAAGGCTGTTGTCATAACACTACTGAACTAGCTGATCTTAACATGCAAGATCTGTCTCACTGCTGTACACTTCCTCATTGCTGTCTATGATTCGACCAACGACCTTGGCTAATTTGTAGATGGCATTTTAACTCGCTTGCTATTTTAACATTTCTAAAATAGGAAGCACATTAACAGGGCGATTAAATATCTGAAGAACATACAAACATGTAATATGGGATTTATTGAGAGTTTTTCTTCAGAGTTAATGTTCAAAATATAGTAGATAATCCATTGTCCCATAATTTGGAAATCCTGTTGATTCAGCTTCTGGTTTGTGTACAGTTGTTGCGGTGCTTTTCTTCCACTCACTGGAGTCTCAGTTTTTGTGCTAACTTTTTATGTATTGTGTTCATTTGAAATCTATCATAGTGCAACAATTAAAAAATATATTGGGTACTAATGAAAATCTTCACCTAGTAGCATGTCAGATTATTGGAGTTCCATTGTATTTTTCACTTTGATCATGAACTTCCATCAGAATTCAAAATAGTTGTTCCAAATCTCATGAAACACAATGAAAGATTAAATATAGAACAACAATCTTAAAATTTTACAGCTCATCCTAACTTATGATCAACATTACCTTGCCTATTGAGCAAGATGCAACTTTAACCTGTTATGATTTGCTTTAATATTTTCTCATTCATCAAATATTCTCAATTCCTTTTTAAATTTTTATACTTGACAGAAGACCTAAATCTAAATTGTAGAATTTGCCATTTTTGATATGATTTGCCCTGAAAGGAAGTGGAACTTTAGCTAGATGTGGTGAGTAAATGATTAAAGATCATAGAACGTTTACTCAAGATTTATAATTGCAGTAGAAATTGACATTAGATTTAATCAAAAAGTTCCATAGTAACTGCAACTCAAAATAACATCTGATTTAGGAACGCCCATGGTATGCAGCCTTGATTGAAAAGTCAAAATTGAAGATGATGAAGTCAGAAATAAGAATAGTAAATGCTGGAAGTAGCTGGCAGATTAAACAGCGTATGCGTTGAGAGATGCAATTCGATGACTTTTCGCAAGGTCTGATAAAATCTGAAATACTAACTTTTTTTGCTCTTCTCCCAACAGCTGCTTGAATCTGAAACATTCAATGCTTGAATATTCTGGTTGAACTTTCTTCATGCTCCAACTGCAGCCTGTCTATAATAATTTCTGTGGTTGACATGCTGTCCATCTAGTTGCTGGTGACAATTGATCCTTCTCTGTCTTGACTCCTCTGCTTTCGTTTGTTCATTCTTTCTTTTGCCAATCTACTGAGCCTAGCCTTCGATAACCTTCAAATCTTGAGATTAAACAGCCATATTCCATACTAGTTCTCGAGCTTCTCTACAACCCTAGACCACATTAAGAATTCCTCTATTTCCTGTGGACCACATATAAGCCATGCACCACGCGTTAGGAGGAGGGTGGCTAGCAAGAACAGAGTCAGGACTTGCTTTGGTTGGAAAACAGTTTTGACATTTTTTTTTGCAGCCTTGATTTACATAATACTTGTTTATACTATCAGTGGCATTGGTGTTTGCCCTTTTACATGCTCTCCCCAATTTTAGGGTAAACCTTTTATTTAAAACACACACATGAAGTTAACTTCCTTCTTGCCATTTTTTTAAATGATTGAAATGTGGCAGTGAGAAATGACATGATGGCGCAGCTCCACTGGCACGAATGACTGACACTGGAATCCCAAGGGTGTTAATGGGGAGGAACATTTAACATTAGCGTGACTGCAAATACAATGCTCATATCTTCAATTTTAGCAGCACGTTATACTGCTGTCATTTTTGCCATGTCATTGTGGTTCATCTGTGATGAGCACGTGGGCTACCAGTGGTTTGTGGACCACAAGATGAGAAATACTGCTGAATAGTATATCTCTTGTCTGTTTTTGTTTTTGCAAACCCATTGGTTTCCTGGATTTATAAACATTTTCCTGGGTATGTCTTTATCTCAGTAACCTTCTACAGTCTTATAATTCTGCTCATATCTTCATTGAGATGTGGTTATCTTTCTGAATTCTACCTATTCCATTATGCCTTTTCTTTTACTGCATGTTGGGATCTTTATCTTTTGTCCAACAAAAAAGTGAATTAAAAACTTATGCTTAAATAATTACTTGATTGTCAAAGAACTGATTCCACTGGTTATATTTTTGAAGTGAAGTTAGTGATGTTGCAATGAAAGATGAGGCTATGACAAAGATAAATTGTAGTTTTAAGTCTGCTACACATTACTTTTGGATTGGATGTAATCTGCATTATCAGTTTTGGATTTGTGTATTTCTGATTGGAGGGACAAAATTGTTCCACTTTCATCTTATGTTGCTGGGAGTAAGTGACTTAGTTTTCATCTGTAAGCAGCATTTTGCGGGTAAGGGAGAATAGATTTTTACTTTGTATTTTCAAATCCTATAGTGTAGTGCATGACTAAGATTTTTCTGTTGATGAGATCTTGATATTCTCTGTACAGTGTGGCTAAAATGATTGCTAATTTAAAAGAATAATATGTATTGTGCTCTGCTGCATTCTTCTTTGGCTTGGCTTCGCGGACGAAGATTTATGGAGGGGGTAAAAGTCCACGTCAGCTGCAGGCTCGTTTGTGGCTGACAAGTCCGATGCGGGACAGGGAGACACGTTTGCAGCGGCTGCAGGGGAAAATTGGTTGGTTGGTGTTGGGTGTTGGGTTTTTCCTCCTTTGCCTTTTGTCAGTGAGGTGGGCTCTGCGGTCTTCTTCAAAGGAGGTTGCTGCCCGCCAAACTGTGAGGCGCCAAGATGCACGGTTTGAGGCGATATCAGCCCACTGGCGGTGGTCAATGTGGCAGGCACCAAGAGATTTCTTTAGGCAGTCCTTGTACCTTTTCTTTGGTGCACCTCTGTCACGGTGGCCAGTGGAGAGCTCGCCATATAACAAGATCTTGGGAAGGCGATGGTCCTCCATTCTGGAGACGTGACCCACTCAGCGCAGCTGGATCTTCAGCAGTGTGGACTCGATGCTGTCGACCTCTGTCATCTCGAGTACTTCGACGTTAGGGATGAAAGCGCTCCAATGGATGTTGAGGATGGAGCGGAGACAACGCTGGTGGAAGCGTTCTAGGAGCCGTAGGTGATGCTGGTAGAGGACCCATGATTTGGAGCCGAACAGGAGTGTGGGTATGACAACGGCTCTGTATACGCTTATCTTTGTGAGGTTTTTCAGTTGGTTGTTTTTCCAGACTCTTGTGTAGTCTTCCAAAGGCGCTATTTGCCTTGGTGAGTCTGTTGTCTATCTCATTGTCGATTCTTGCATCTGATGAAATGGTGCAGCCGAGATAGGTAAACTGGTTGACCGTTTTGAGTTTTGTATGCCCGATGGAGATGTGGGGGGGCTGGTAGTCATGGTGGGGAGCTGGCTGATGGAGGACCTCAGTTTTCTGCATTATGGTCAAGTCAAAATAGAAGGAACCATGGCTCCAGTAACTGTTAAATACATGTAGAAAGTAGGCCATATCTGGCATGAAATACCATTAAATGCATGTGCATATTTATTGAATAAAAATCCAGCACCCTTTGAGATTTAATCTTTACAGTCTTTCTTTCACTAAAACTGGAAATTCTGCTTTCCATTTAAAGACACAACATGTGACTGTGACTGGTACTTTCTGACTTCATTAATCTAATCTATGCACATTGTTGATTCCCACAGGACCTCCAAGGTTTTCCTTTATTCCCATGAAGAATATATTTAGATGCATTTTGACCTTTGTCATTACAAGCAACTCCATCAGGGTTCGTTCATGGTAGAGCTGGCCTTCTTAGGATAGCCTGGAGCAGCTCCCCTTTGTGATTAAGCAGGCCCTGAACAATATTACTAATGTTCCCATGGTGCTAACATGTTATTTTAACAAACCTTGTACACAATTGTACCACAAAACTAGTAAGTGGAAACCAAGTCAGTGAAATGGGTGCAAAAATCTTTCTTAACATTTTTATTGCTTTCATCAAATAAATGTTACATAGGTACATAACATATTAACAAATCTTATATCGTAATAAAAATGGTATTGAAACCTACGTTATAGTGTAAAGAAATTTTAAAAACAGAAAAACCCCACTATACTAATGATCTAATTATCAATCCCCTCTCTTTGGAGGCTACTGACTTAGCACAACCAGTCCACTACTCATAATTAAAAATGGAGGTAAACAATGGGGTCAAGAACCAGAAACGAATTAAATCTAACTAAATGTATGCAAGCATTTTGGAATTTTGTATTCTTGTTTTGCCAGCAAACCTAGAAAAAGGGTCAATTTGTGATTGGGATATGCATTTATAGCAATGAGTTTAATTTTATTTATTATTCATAATAAATTTCGATTTCTGACCTTGCAACTATTGTGCTTGACAATACTGCTTAGTGTTAATACTGCCCAAAGTGTAACTTCAGGGTAACATTTTTGTTAACCATATGGGAATTCATGCAAGCCCACTTACAGGAATGGTTGCTCTTGAGTGCTTCAAGAGCTGTAAAGTAAATTTTATGGTGTTGGTGGTTTAAAAAAAAGTTATTTGGAGGTTTGTCTCTTTTTTTGCTTTTTTTTGCCCATCCTCAGTGCCTGTTATGTATTTACAAATTTTCTTTTAACAACCCTATTTTGAATAAGTGATTACCGTATTAGCTTTAAAAGATAGTGTGTTTACTTACTGATGGTGGTAAGAAAGGATTTCTATCTGAGATGTATGCTTTATTGCAGAATAAAATGCTTAAACTCAACATTTATAAATCTAAATTAAAATGGGAAAAAGATTTGTCCATATCTATTTCTCAGGATGATTGGATGAACTTGTGTGAGGAGAGTATGACTACGATTGTAAATGTAAGGTATAGATTGGTTCATTTTAATTTTCTTCATCAGTTATACTTAACTCTGGAGAAATTAAGGAAATATAAGTTCTGATTAATGTTTCAGAATGCATAAGGAAGTTGGTTTTTTTTTTACATTCTACTTGTTTGAGACAGTGAAACCTTTTTGGGGTAGATTTAAGAACTTTTAAATGCTGTTTTTAAAATGAAAATTTCACTTGACCCTTTGGTATTTTTATTGGGTTATATTAAGAAATTGAGCTTGGAGTTAAAATGAAATAAGTTTCAAATTGCTTTTTTGAGATTGGCTCTAGCTGTGGCTAGAAAATGCTTGGCAATTACTTGGAAAAATGAGACTAATTTGAGTATTCAGTAATGGCATTTGGAAATGAGATCTTGTATTCCATTGGAAAAGATAACACAATTTACATAATAATTATTCCTTTTTTGTTAAAAACTGGAGCCACAATACTGTGTGCAGTTTTGGTCACCAAATTATAGGAAGGTTATAAACAAAATAGAGAGAGTGCAGAGAAGGTTCACGAGAATGTTGACAGGATGTCAGGGTTTGAGTTACAGAGAAAGGTTGAGCAGCCCGGGGCTTTTTTCTATGGAGCGTAGAAGATTGAGGGGGGAATTTGATGGAGGTGTTCAAGATTTTAAAAGGGACAGAGAGAGTCAACATGGATAGGCTTTTACAATTAAGAGTGGGGGATATTCAAATCGGAGGCCATGTTTGAGATTGAAGGGGGAAGATTATAAGGGGAACATGAGGGGAAATTACTTCATGCAAATAGTGGTTGGGATGTGGAATAAGCTTCCGGCAGAGGTGGTTGAAGCAGGGACGTTATTTACATTTAAGGAAAGACTGGATAATTACATGGAGGGGAAAGGATTGGAGGGGTATGGACCAGGTGCTGGTCAGTGGGACTAGGAGGGTGGGGATTTGTTCCGGCATGGACTAGTAGGGCCAAACTGGCCTGTTCTGTACTGTATATGGTTATATGGTTACATTTAGGATATATGGGGTTGAATTATTAATCTTTTCCCCACACATTGATGCTTCGAACATGGCAAATAATTGAAGAGTGATATGTTAATTGATCTCTCCTTTTCTTATGGGGTAGTTTAGAGGGGGCTTGGTTAGGGTAGGGGGTGGGGGGATTGTAAAATGTAAAAATATCATGTATGTATTATGTTATATTTGTATTTTTATTGTATGATTTATCATGATTAATAAATAAAATTTTCAAAAAACAAAGATAGTGTGTTGATCTTCATACACCATCATGAAAGACAAAATTGTGGCATGGATGATGCGGAATCTATATGGGTAGAACTGAGGAATAGCAAGGGGCGGAAAACGTTAGTATATAGGCCTCCAAATAGTAATGTAGAGGTGAGGAAAGGCATAAAAAGAGAAATTAGAGAAGCGTGCAATAAGGGAATAGCTGTCATCATGGGAGACTTTAATTTACATATAGATTGGACTAGCCAAATTAGTAAAAATACTGAAGTGGAGAAATTCCTTGAATGTTTACGGGACGGTTATCTAGACCAATATGTTGAGGAACCAACTCAAGAGCAGGCAGCAGACCATTTTAGACTGGGTATTATGCAATGAAAAGGGGCTAATCAGCAATCTTGTTGTATGAGGCCCTTTGGGTAGGAACGATGACAATATGATCGAATTCTCACTCGACATGGGGAGAGAGAAGAAATTAAAACCGAGACGAAGGTCCTGAATTTAAATAAAGGGAATTATGATGGTATGACACAGGAGTTGAGTAAGATTAATTGAGTGGTGTTTATGGGAGGGGTGGGGGGGGGGGGGGTTGACGGTGGATAGACAATGGAAAGCATTCACAGATCTAATGGAAGAATTGCAGAAATTGTTTATACTGGTTTGGCATAAAAATAAACCAAAAAAAGGTGACTCAACCATGGATAACAAGGGAAATTAGAGACAGCATTAGGTCCAAAGAGAGAGCATATCAATTGGCCAAAAAAAGTACCAAATCTGAAGACTGGGAGGACAAAGGGATTAATCAAGAGGGCAAAAATAAATTACGAAAGTAAGCTTGCAGCAAACATAAAAACCAACTGCAAAAGCTTTTATAGATATGTCAAGAGGAAAAGATTGGTGAAATCCAGAGTAGGTCCCTTGCAGTCAGAATCAGGGGAATATATAATGGGGAATAAGGAAATGGCAGACCAATTAAATTCTTACTTTAGTTCTGTTTTCACAAGAGAGGATACAAATAACCTCCCAAGGATATTGGGAAACATAGAAACTAATGCAAGGGAGGAGCTGAAAGAAATCAGTATCTCTAAGGACATGGTCTTGGGGAGATTGAAGGGATTGAAGGCTGATAAATCCCAACGGCCTGATAATCTACATCCTAGGCTACTTAAAGAAGTGGACATTCAGATAGCAGATGCTTTAAGGATTATTTTCCAGAACATGATAGACTCAGGATCAGTACCCATGGATTGGAGGGTAGCAAATGTTACCCCACTATTTAAAAAGGGGGGTAGAGAAAAAGCGAGGAATTATAGGCCGGTGAGCCTTACATCAGTAGTGGGCAAAATGATGGAATCCATTATTAAGGATGTAATAGCGGAGCATATGACTAGCAGAGAAGGGATCGGACAGAGTCAACATGGATTTACAAAAGGTAAATCATGCTTGACAAATCTATTGGAATTCTTTGATGAGATGGTGACAGGTAAAATAGATGGGGGATGGTGGATGTGGTGTACCTGGACTTCCAAAAGGCCTTCGATAAGGTCCCACATAAACGACTGGCATGCAAAATCAAGGCTCATGGGATTGGGGGCAAGGTATTGATGTGCATTGAGAACTAGCTGGGAGATAGAAGACAGAGAGTTGGAATGAACGGCTCATTTTCTGAGTGGCAGGCAGTGACCAGAGGGGTGCCACAGGGATCTGTACTGGGACCCCAGCTGTTCACAATTTACATTAATGATCTAGATGAGGGGATTGGATGTAATATCTCCAAATTTGCAGACGACACTAAGCTCGGAGGGGTTGTGTGCACTGAAGAGGGGGGTCAGGAAGCTCCAGTGTGTTTTGGATAAATTGGGGGACTGGGCAGATACACTACAATGTGGATAAATGTGAGGCTATCCACTTTGGTAATACAAACCGGAGAGCAGATTACTATTTGAATGGCAATAGATTGGGAGATGGGTAAGTGCAGAGAGACCTAGGGGTTCTTGTGCACCAGTCACTGAAGGTGAGCATGCAGGTACAGCAGGCGGTTAAAAAGACAAATGGTATGTTGGCCTTCATATCAAGAGGGTATGAGTATAGGAATAAGGATACCTTACTGCAGCTGTACAGAGCCTTGGTGAGACCACAGCTGGAGTATTGTGTGCAGTTTTTGTCGCCTTATCTGAGGAAGGATGTTCTTGCAATGGAGGGAGTGCAGAGGCGATTCACCAGGCTGATACCTGGAATGGCAGGAATAACTTATGAGGAAAGATTGCGCAATTTGGGATTGTACTCGCTGGAGTTTAGAAGATTGAGAGGGGATCTCATAGAGACATATAAAATTCTGGCAGGACTGGACAGAATGGATGGGGAAGGGATGTTTCCAATGGTGGGGGAGTCCAGATCCCAGGGCTATGGTTTGAGGATAATAGGCAAACCATTTAGGACTGAGATGAGGAGGAATTTCTTTAATCAGAGGGTGGTGAATCTGTGGAATTCATTGCCACAGAGGGCAGTAGAGGCAGGTTCATTGAATATATTTAAGAGGGAATTGGATATATTTCTTCAGTATAAGGGAATTAGGGGTTACGGAGAGAAGGCGGGGACGGGTTACTGAACTTTAAGATCAGGCATGATCTCATTGAATGGCGGAGCAGTCTCGAAAGGCCGAATGATCTACTCCTACTCCTATCTTCTATGTTTCAATGGAAGATGGCAAAATTCCATGTCATTGAATTATACCATTTTGAGATTCTAAATCAGTGGTTTTCAATCTTATTTCCCAATAGTTACTGAAATATTTTGCTTGAGAAAAATCGTCATTGGCCAATTTCCTTTAGAGTTATGAAACCGTGCACATAACAAGTCAATTAGGTATGATTAAAACAGTGGGATTCAAACTTTTTCTTTCCACTCACATACCACCTTAAGTAATCCCTATGCCATAGGTGCTCTGTGATTAGTTAGGGATTACTTAAGGTGGTGTGTAAGTGGAAAGAAAAAGTTTGAAAACCACTGTTGTACCTAATTGACTCGTTATGTGCACAGTTTCATAACTCCAAAGGAAATTGCCCAATGACGATTTTTCTCAAGCAGAGTATTTCAGTAACGATTGAGTCTTGAGCAGTGGTTCTCAACCTTCCTACTCACATATCACCTTAAGTAATCCCTTACTAACCACAGAGGGATAGGGATTACTTAACGTGGTATCCGAGTGAAAAGAAAAAGTTTGAAAACTACTGTTCTAAATGAATTTCACTTTTATGATTCTTGTGTTTCTTTTTAGATATTCCCTTACAAAGGATCTGAAAAATTCCCTTTAATTGGTCTTCGGCAGTTCAATTCTGCAGGAGGAGAGAAAGAAGAGTGAGAGGGCATATTGAGAAAGGGTTCAATTGTTTGGGTATGTATTCTCCCTGGTAACAGAGGGTGGGGGAAGTTATCCCAGAAAGGCTGAAGAGTATCCTGAAGGGGAGGGAGAAGGATAGAAGAAAAGGAGATGAGGTCATGTGAGCAGATTTTAGGAAGTTTTAAAATAAATTAAAATTAAAGGTGCATCCTCAACATTCATTGGAATGACTTCATCACCAACCTCGAAGTACTCGACCTGGCAGAATCCGCAAGCATCGAATCCACGCTGCTGAAGACCCAACTGCGCTGGGTGGGTCACGTCTCCAGAATGGAGGACCATCACCTTCCCAAGATTGTGTTATATGGCGAGCTCTCCACTGGCCACCGAGACAGAGGTGCACCAAAGAAGAGGTACAAGGACAGCTTAAAGAAGTCTCTTGGTGCCTGCCACATTGACCACCGCCAGTGGGCTGATATCACCTCCAACTGTGCATCTTGGCGCCTCACAGTTTGGCAGGCTGCAACCTCCTTTGAAGAAGACCGCAGAGCCCACCTCACTGACAAAAGACAAAGGAGGAAAAACCCAACACCCAACCCCAACCAACCAATTTTCTCTTGCAACCGCTGCAACCATGCCTGCCTGTCCCGCATCGGACTTGTCAGTCACCAACGAGCCTGCAGCAGACCTGGACATACCCCTCCATAAATCTTCGTCTGCGAAGCCAAGCCAAAGAAGAAAGAAATCTGATACTAAGTACAGGAATAGGGGGATGGAGTAAATAGCTGGAGGAAGCGCTTTAGATTTCTGAAGCTTTGAGACCATTTCTTAAGCGTTGTGGAGGGGTGTGCCATTCAATTATTTTGAAACAGAGATGAGTATAGTTATAGAAATTTGGGGCTTTGCAGGGAAGTGTCATGTACGTGGAAGATCTTGATGAATGATTGAGCAGGCCATTTAGACCCTGTCTCATTTTATTATGTTGCTTTTTCCTTGTAAGAACATTTAGGTCTGTAATAATTTTCATAAAAAACCCTAAAGGGAAATGATCTAACCCTAGCTAGTGAGAAGCTAAAAGACTTCTCTCTTTCCCCCTCAGATAATTTATTCCTGATAGCGTGTGACTTCGCCTCCACTCGTGGGTTCTGCCATTGTTGATGAGTGATGAATTTCCAAGATCTGATGAACCACAAGACTTTAGAAGTGGTGTCTATGGCTATTCCTTTGACTCTAAAAATAGTTTACACAGGTAGCAAAAGTAACCCCACTCTCTAGGAAAGGGGTGAGGGAGAAATCTGGAAACTACAGGTCAGTTGGTCTGGTATTAATAGGATATGCTAGAATCATCAGATTAATTCTGGAGATGAGGAGAGAATGAGTCACTTGAACATCTGTCAAATATCCTTCATTTTGCAATTCCAGCTCTGAAGGAAAGGTTGTGAAATCTCACCCGAGCTGTATTTTCTCAGCAATAGTTGCGTTAAAGTGATTGAAGTTTTATGTTGGTGGCCAGGTGCTACATCAGGCCTTGTGAGGGAGAGCTGAGCTGTTGGTTATCTTCCATTCTTTTGTTCTACCCCTTCCTTACTTGTCCTTCCCTTTTGGAATCTTTCTCCATTCTTTTCATCCCTGAAAATGCTCAAAGCTCTGGATGAGCAGAACCTCGAGTATTTCCTCACTGAACCTCAAGAGAAATGGATATATTGGGCACTAGAAGTTGTGCAAAATTCAAGTGAGGACATGAGCAACCTGGATTTAAGAGGATGAACACAGAACTCAACTTAAATTACAAGGAGCAATTAGAAGTCTAATTTATGTATTTTCTGGAATTTTGAAAGTTGAGGGCAATTTGATAATTTTCAAAGTATTTTGGGGAACAGTGAGCAGATGGAGGAAAATTATTTCAGCTTGAAGGGAACGTGGTTTAAAATTTGAAGCCCAGACTTCTTGCACAAAGGACAATAGATCTAAGGTCAGTTAATTTTAAATCTGAGATGAATGTACTTTTACTTATCAGAAATGTAGGTGGAAGTGTGATGTGGAGTTGGACCATTGCTCAGCCTTGGTAATGGGCTCAAGGGACTAAATGTTCTATTTTTCACACATTAACATTGAATTCTGTAGTTTGTGCAATTGATGTTAAGGAAATGAGGACTCTCAAGATCACATTCATCTTTTTAGACTAGATTTTGTTACTTGGTGACAGGACTATGGGACAAGTGAAGTATTTGCACAGCATCTTTGTAGCATACCTGTTGTATTATAACGTTAATATATGGCTTCTAAAATAAAAGGTTTGTATCCTTTCCCATTTATTTTTTACTTTAATTTTAAGCATGTTTTTAATTTTGCAAGCCAAGAAGATTGCATTCGATTATTCTTCAGACTTTATTAATAGTATTTTCTGTATTTTTGTGTAATGATGCTTGAACCGTTGATTGTGAAAAGTTGTGATCCAACTGGATTTGAATATTAACTGTATCATTTCATCTTATTGCTATTTCTACTCAGGATAGACGATGGCATCTTCTGTGGACCTGTTTCAGCAGTGTGAATTGAGTGAATTGGTGGTTGGTATGTGGGTGTTTATGTGAGCTGTGACATGTATCACTAAGCACTTCATGATGGTGGTTGTCGGAGTCATTCATATTTGGTACTGGGATGTTTGTGGTTCTCTTGAAGCAGGTGGGTGCTTCAGCTGGTTGGAGAAACAGGCTGAAGATTTCATGGTCATACAGTTTAGAACGGGCCCTTTGACCCATCTGGTCTGTGAATACAACTGTCAGTTGATCTGCGCAAGCATGGAGCACACATCTGTCCAGTTTCTGCTTGACAGTTCATTTTACAGAAGGCAGATTCAACCTTGGGTGCTTAAGGTAGATATGTTCCACTGATTTGCTGGAAGCAGCCATAAAATGTATTGAGCTTGTCTGGGTGGGATGCACTGTTGTTTACTCTTCTACCAGGTTACACTTTGTAGCCCATAATGGCATGCATCCCCTGCCTTGGAGACTGATATCCATGAGGTTTGCAGGATTCCAGTTTGGTCAGTAAAGAATACAAGAAAAAAAATTTGTACACTATTGCAATGTTACTCCAGTGTTACTGTAAATCATATATATATTTGCGTATGTATTGTTTGTTCATCATGCCGTTACGAGCCCAATGGACTCAAAAACCAGTAGCAACAGAAATTCATTCAAGACAATGACTACTTAAACCAAACTGGTTTTGTTTTCTTAATACAGAATAATAAGAATCAATACTTAACTTATGACTATTAACCTAACTTAACCCCCTTCTAATTCTAAGCACATATGTATGTAATATTTATGTGTTCAGTAAAATTCTTTTTCACTGTCTAATCATTCGCTTTTCACTTCTCCAAGTTCACTGTTATCAGGAAATCTTCCAAACTGTGCACAGAATTAAACAGTTCTTGTGTTCACCAGGCTCTGGTGCTTTAACTTAAGTTGTTACCACTCAGGAAGATCTATGATGGTTTCAGAGAGATGTTTGTTGGACACACAAACTGATCTTCTTCAATCAGCAACTGAAGTGTCTTTCTGAAGAAACTTATCCCCTCTTAGGTTTGAAGTCAGTGATTCATAGACATCATTAAGTGCTGAGTATCTTCTCTGGTGATGCTCTGCCAGGCCTTGACTGCAGCCATCTTTAGCACCTGCTTGTTTCGGGGGCTTGTCCCCTTAGGTTTTTCTTCAGCATGTGGAAGGTGATGCACCATCAGTGATTCCAAAAGACTGAAGTTGAGCAAAGCTGATATGCTTTTATTCGCATTAGAATGAAGGCACATCCATGTTGGTTGACTGCCCCAAGCTGAGGAGGGGACTGAAGAAGAGTCACCTTTTATTCACTAGTCTGTGGGAAGAGCCACAGATACCCATACAGATAAATATATTACCACGGAAGGAATGCTCAATTGGATTTGGATCGAGTGACTGACTTGGCCATTCAAGAATTTTCATTTTTAGCCTTGGAAAAACTGCTTTGTTGCTTTAGCAGTATGTTTGGCATCATTGACTTGCTGTAGGATGAAGCCCTGTCCAATGAGTCTGGAGGCATTTCCTTGAATTTGACCAGATAAGATGTTTCTATGAACCTCAGAATTCATTTTGCTCCTGCTGTCAGCAGTTATATAATCAATGAAAATAAATGTGCCAAAACCTGTGGCAGCCATACATGCCTAGGCCATAATAACACCCCTCCCACCCCCCCCCCCCCCCCACCATGGTTCACAGATGAGGTGGTATGCTTTGGATCTTCGGCAGATCCTTTACACCTCCACACATTGCTCTTGCCATCATTCTGATACAGATGAATCTTGGTCTCCTTTGTCTGGGAGATCATTCTCCAGAATTCTTTTAAATACTTCTTGGCAAACTAATTTGGCCATCCTGTTTTCTTGGTGAACTAGTGGTTTGCATCTTGAAGTGTAGACTCTGTATTTATGTTCATGAAGTCTTCTGAAGACAGAATTGACATATCAACACTTGCTACTTGAAGAGTGTTTCTGATCTGTCAGAACTGCATTTGGGGATTTTTCATTGTTATGATGAGAATTCTGTCATCAGCATTGGAGATCTTCCTTAGCCTACCAGTCCATTTATGGAGCTCACTGGTCTTTCTTCTTAATGTTTTGGCTAAATGTCTCTTACCATTTTTTATTTTAGCCTCATAATGGCTTCTTTTGACTTTCATTGGTACAGCTCTGGTCCTCATGTTTAAAAATGGCAACTACAGACTCCAAAGATAATCAAAACCTTAGATGCAAACATAGCTCTCTTAATCCTGTGCCAATGAAGCAATTAAACATACCTGACTAGTCATGAACAACTGTGAAGCCAAATGTCCCAAACATTATGGTGCCCTGAAATGTATATTAAAAAAAAGTGCTGTAGATGGTCAAATCAAAATGTATATAAATAACACTGAATAAAATCTGGAATGTGCACTTTAATCACATGTGAATTGTTTGATTACAAATTTAAAACTAAATAAAGAAAAAAATCTGTCTTTGTTCCAAACATTATGGAGGACACTGTAATTGAGATCACTAATCATGGATTGAGTGGAATACTCTACCATTTGCTAACATGATATGATATTGGCACACTGAACTGTCCTGAGTTTACATCTTAAATTCTTTTACATTGTTTTCTTAATTTGATGATCCTTCAATCATGACTAGTAGCTAAAATAATAAAAGCTTTCATAATATTCGTATCCATTGGGGTGATCTTGAAGAGACATACACAGCACAATTTTCTATTTCCTACTTCAACTAAAGTCTGACCTTTCCTCAATGAATGGATATTTGCTGGGAGCTGGGTCACAAGGATTGAAAACTAGATTTAGATTTCAGCTTTATTGTCAGAGGATATACATGACATCACACAAAACCTGAGATTCTTTTTCCTGATGGCGAGGCAGAATTGCCACTTATTGGTAGTGCAAAAAAACTGTACACTTATATATACATGCAAACAAACAAACAAATGTAAACAAATCATGCAATACAGAGAGGCAAAAAAATCAAGTGCAAAAGTAAAGTCCTTAAATGAGTCCCTGAATGAGTTTGTTGTTGAAGAGTCTGATAGTGGAGGGGTAGAAGTTGTTTGTGAACCTGGTGGTGCAAGTCTTGTGGCACCTGTACCTCTTTCATTAGAGCGACAACAGAGTGTGTGCTGGGTGATGTGGATCCTTGATGATTGCTGCTGCTCTCCAATGGTAGCATTCCCTTTAGATGTTCTCGATGGGCGGGAAGGGTTTTGCCTGTAATGCCCTGGGTTGTGTTCACAACTTTTGCAGGACTTAACACTCAGGGAATTGGCATCCCCATACCAGAGTGTGGTGCAGCCGATGCCATACTGAATCTCTGGAGACTCCTGAGGAAGTAGAAGCACTGATGTGGTTTCTTCATGATGCCATTGGTGTGTTGGTTCCAGGAAAGATTATCTGAGATAATGACTCCCAAGAATTTAAATTTGCTTCCCCTCTGCACCATGCTCCCCTATGATCACTGGGAAGTACACCTCTGGTATCCCTTCCTGAAGTCGACTCCAGATCAGATCCTTGGTTTTGGTGACAGTGAGTATGAGGTTGTTGTTGGTGCACCATTCAGCCAAGTTTTCAATCTCCCTCTGCATTGCGGACTCGTCGCTACTTTTTTTATACAGCCCACTACTGTGGAATCTTCAGTGAATTTGTAGATTTGCTATTAACTGTCTGTTAATGATTTAAGAGAAAGCAAACATTACCATTAGTATGTGTGACAAACTTGAACTTGAAGCAGCAAATCTTGGTTTCTTGTAGAAAATATGCTGATGTGTGTAATAATTTCTCACCTGGCTAAGCAACTGTCAACTTCTGGTTATTTCTAATTGGCAGTTGAGGTTAAAAAAAACTTCACATTTAATAAATTTAAATGTTCAGATGAAGGCTACAAATGTGGGTAAATGTGATAACCGTAGATGAGTACACGGCTCTGTATACGCTTATCTTTGTGAGGTTTTTCAGTTGGTTCACACTCCTGTTCGGCTCCGAATCATGGGTCCTCTACCGGCACCACCTACGGCTCCTAGAACGCTTCCACCAGCGTTGTCTCCGCTCCATCCTCAACATCCATTGGAGCGCTCACACCCCTAACGTCGAGGTACTCGAGATGGCAGAGGTCGACAGCATCGAGTCCACGCTGCTGAAGATCCAGCTGCGCTGGATGGGTCACGTCTCCAGAATGGAGGACCATCGCCTTCCCAAGATCGTATTATATGGCGAGCTCTCCACTGGCCACCGTGACAGAGGTGCACCAAAGAAAAGGTACAAGGACTGCCTAAAGAAATCTCTTGGTGCCTGCCACATTGACCACCGCCAGTGGGCTGATAACGCCTCAAACCGTGCATCTTGGCGCCTCACAGTTTGGCGGGCAGCAGCCTCCTTTGAAGAAGACCGCAGAGCCCACCTCACTGACAAAAGGCAAAGGAGGAAAAACCCAACACCCAACCCCAACCAACCAATTTTCCCTTGCAACCGCTGCAATCGTGTCTGCCTGTCCCGCATCGGACTGGTCAGCCACAAACGAGCCTGCAGCTGACGTGGACTTTTTACCCCCTCCATAAATCTTCGTCCGCGAAGCCAAGCCAAAGAAAAGATAAGAGATGAGTACAGTGGTTGGCATGGACAAGTGACTGGTTTCTGTACTGTTCAACTCGAACTGTGTGATGTAGAAAGGGGCTATTTGGACCATTGCTCCATGAGTCCACGTGGACTCGATGTCATCAATCCCATCCCCATAACCCGTTAACTGTCACCAACTGACACAAGCATTCAATGGCCAATTAACCCCAAATGCCCAGGGGAATCGGACGGTCATGGAGAGAATGTTCAAACATGATTTGGCCAGTACTGGAAGTCAAAATTGAACTTGAGTCACCAATGTTGCTGGTTAGAATATTATAAATCCAGAATTCTTTTGAAGTATTCTCACTGTTCCAATGTGGCCAATCACAGGTTGATTATGATAGGTTAAACTGCCTTAGAAATATTGATCATTGCCAACAAAAAGAAAACTTCCCTGCTTCACCTTGACATGATGCCTTGCATCTTTTAAGAAAAAAAAACATTTTTCTAAGACATTGCATGAAAACACTGCAGCAGCCCCTTGATACTGAACGGAGGCATCAATCGAGAAATTTGATCTTGAGATATCCGAGCAGAAGTTTAATTTAATTCATTCTGACTTTGAAATTGTTACCAACAGAGCTACAACTACTTCAGTTTGAAGCAGGAATATAATTTGAACTTAAGCATTTTTGGCATGCCTTCTAGATTGTCAGACCAAAAATTGTTCTTCCCTTTGTTACAGTTTTTTTCTGAATGCTTCATTTCCTTTTGATTTTATAGTTCGGACACCTTCACACTTAATGAATGTAGGTCCTTGCATATTTGAAGAAAGGGTGAAGTGTTAGGAGTGTCAATCATGATAGGGAAATGTCTAACAAAGTGACTTCGGAACAATTCCATCTTCAAATATCCTTTTCAGTTCTTAAAAGCATCCATGGGAGTATTGAATTTCACTGTGGATAGGCTTCAGCACTTAACCAAGATAAATGAATGAAAATACTACTCCTCAAGAGGCCAATTCAGTTTGTGGTTTGTGTCATTAACAGAGAAACTGTGCTCCGCCTACGGTGGTTCACTCTTCTTCTTTGGCTTGGCTTCGCGGACGAAGATTTATGGAGGGGGTAAAAAGTCCATGTCAGCTGCAGGCTCGTTTGTGGCTGACAAGTCCGATGCGGGACAGGCAGACACGATTGCAGCGGTTGCAAGGGAAAATTGGTTGGTTGGGGTTGGGTGTTGGGTTTTTCCTCCTTTGCCTTTTGTCAGTGAGGTGGGCTCTGCGGTCTTCTTCAAAGGAGGTTGCTGCCCGCCAAACTGTGAGGCGCCAAGATGCACGGTTTGAGGCGTTATCAGCCCACTGGCGGTGGTCAATGTGGCAGGCACCAAGAGATTTCTTTAGGCAGTCCTTGTACCTTTTCTTTGGTGCACCTCTGTCACGGTGGCCAGTGGAGAGCTCGCCACATAACACGATCTTGGGAAGGCGATGGTCCTCCATTCTGGAGACGTGACCCATCCAGCGCAGCTGGATCTTCAGCAGCGCGGACTCGATGTTGTCGACCTCTGCCATCTCGAGTACTTCGACGTTAGGGGTGTAAGCGCTCCAATGGATGTTGAGGATGGAGCGGAGACAACGCTGGTGGAAGCGTTCTAGGAGCCGTAGGTGATGCCGGTAGAGGACCCATGATTCGGAGCCGAACAGGAGTGTGGGTATGACAACAGCTCTGTATACGCTTATCTTTGTGAGGTTTTTCAGTTGGTTGTTTTTCCAGACTCTTTTGTGTAGTCTTCCAAAGGCGCTATTTGCCTTGGCGAGTCTGTTGTCTATCTCATTGTCGATCCTTGCATCTGATGAAATGGTGCAGCCGAGATAGGTAAACTGGTTGACCGTTTTGAGTTTTGTGTGCCCGATGGAGATGTGGAGGGGCTGGTAGTCATGGTGGGGAGCTGGCTGATGGAGGACCTCAGTTTTCTTCAGGCTGACTTCCAGGCCAAACATTTTGGCAGTTTCCGCAAAGCAGGACGTCAAGCGCTGAAGAGCTGGCTCTGAATGGGCAACTAAAGCGGCATCATCTGCAAAGAGTAGTTCACGGACAAGTTTCTCTTGTGTCTTGGTGTGAGCTTGCAGGCGCCTCAGATTGAAGAGACTGCCATCCGTGCGGTACCGGATGTAAACAGCGTCTTCATTGTTGGGGTCTTTCATGGCTTGGTTCAGCATCATGCTGAAGAAGATTGAAAAGAGGGTTGGTGCGAGAACACAGCCTTGCTTCACGCCATTGTTAATGGAGAAGGGTTCAGAGAGCTCATTGCTGTATCTGACCCGACCTTGTTGGTTTTCGTGCAGTTGGATAATCATGTTGAGGAACTTTGGGGGACATCCGATGCGCTCTAGTATTTGCCAAAGCCCTTTCCTGCTCACAGTGTCGAAGGCTTTGGTGAGGTCAACAAAGGTGATGTAGAGTCCTTTGTTTTGTTCTCTGCACTTTTCTTGGAGCTGTCTGAGGGCAAAGACCATGTCAGTGGTTCCTCTGAGGCTAAGCTATCAACCTATAGTATCATTTACAGAGCCTTACGGTTTTACTTATGATAAACTGGTGTTAGTATTTGAAAAATCAAAAGATTTACTCTAGGTGTGGGGCTTCAGCATTGATTGTCAAGAGCAGCTCAGTCATACTGCTGTCTCTATAACTTCTGCAGGATATAGCTGCCAGATTAGGGTTGTGGCAGATGAGACAAGAATCACGAGGTGAGAAACCTATAACTGTCACAAGTGGAGTTATGATGACACTGGCCTGAAACCTTCAATCTGCCTTTTGGTTTCTATTCTGCATAACTGTCACAGTGTTTGACATTTGCATGATCTTAGCATGTCTACTGAACTCTCCAGTGGAGAATGGAGTCATACGTACCCTCCAGTATATCTTGTGTCACTCTAATAAACAAAAAATAAACAAACTGCTGGACGAACTCGTCAGATCATGGCATGATCTGTGGAGGGAAATATTTAGTGTGAAGGTGTCAGGGCTTGTTATTCTTCAACAGTTTCAAATAGCATGTTAGCTAGTAAAGGTGAAAATATGCTCAGAGTTTTAAATAAGGACAAGATCACAGTAGACACAAGTCAGACTGCAGGTTTTGGGGACTGGGGCAAAAAAAAAATCAATTTTAGGAACTCAGCGGGGGAAAATGAATGGTTGACATTTTGGGTTTGATGCCTTCATCGTGATTGAGAGTGTAGAGGTAGCATGGCCAGTATAAAAGTGGGAGGGGTTCGACAGAGGCCAATAACAGATTGGTGAACCAGCAAGGTTGAATGATGAAGTACTAATGGGAAGGCAAAGCCCATTGATTGGCAGGTGCTAGACAATGTGATAGAGAGACAAGAGTGAAAATTGGAGAATAAGTGTGGAGACAAAGGCTGTGTTGGAATCTGCAAGTAGAGAAGGTGATAATGGAGATTGGTGTTGGGATGGGAAGTTGGTGGCATGCAACTGGGAGCTTGAGATGGCTATTGCAGACAGAGCACAGATGTGGAAGGTCCCCAAGACTGCGATTGGCCTAACACGTAGAGGAGACTATATTGGGAGCATAAAATGCACTAGATGAGGTTGGAGGAGGTGCACGTGAGTCTTTGCCTCAGCTGGAAGGTCTGTTTTGATCCTTGGATAGTGGTGAGGGAGGAGGTGTAAGAGCAAGTGTTGTACCTCCTGCAGATGCAGAGGAAAGTACCAGGGATCATGGAGGATGATCTGGCGAGGGAGTCATGGAGGGAGAAATCCCTATGGAAAGGGGTAAGAAGGGATGGATTAGAGGTAGAGTTGCAACTGGTGGTAAGTCAAAGTGAACGCCTCAGAGGTGGTTATAGGTTTAGATATAGAGTGAGAAGAGAGTTGTGTGCTGCGCCAATCACAATGTAAATAAGTAGAGCCAAATAGGTTTGTCCTTTTCTAGATGTATTGTGCAATTTACAAATATTGTTTAATCTATTTTTCTATTGTGATATTGCATTTTAGGCTGATGTGTTGATCAGTATTAATGTGGCTGCATGCTTTTTAATTGCAGGTAAATCTCAATGATTCACATAATCAGATTGTTGTTCACTGGGCTGGAGAGAAAAGTGAGGTGATTGTGGCACTTGCCCGAGATAGTCCATTCCTGCAGGGATCTCACACAAGTTCGGTAAGTAAAGCATTTAAAAAAAAACAAATACTCAGATAAAATGGTGAGTTGAAATACTGCAGGTCTAATTTGGAAGAACATGCTTGGCTTTTTCCAAGAATAAATTGAAAGAAGTGCATTTAATAAATAATATTTATAATAGAGAAAATTTTGCTTGTGCTATCATTTCTTGTGTGTATTGTATTGAAAACACACCTTTTGCAGAATGGAAAAGTGCAGCACAGTATGGATCCTTCAGCCCATCAAGTTGTGCGACCCTCATAAATCTAAAAGATGAATATTCTAGTGGCAGTGTAAGGTATCAATGGCAAATCACTTCAAGTAATATGTGCTTCTTGATGAGTTTTAACTTGTTCTCCCTTGATCCATTTTAATAACAAAAGCTGACTTAATTATATTGATACCTGCATTCTGAAGTGCAAAGCAAGCAGTGTATGAATTATAAATGTTCATCTAAGTTTGTTAACACACTTTTTTATAATTTTGTAAATTTCTTACCTTCTTGATTAAGATGTCGTAGTGAAATAGTAAGTTATTTTAATATATTTGCCAGTAGCTTCTGAAATTAATTGAAGAAAATGGAGTCAGCAATATTTTGGAAGAAGTGCTACTGTTACCATGTGTGATGTGAGATTAACAATTCTGTAGAGTGCAGCTTTTTTGAACTGCTTTAGTTTGAATTGTGCTTTTGTAGTGGCGGCTACTCTGCTCCTGCAATAACACACACAACCAAACGGACGGATTGAGCTCAGTGAGCAGACTAGTTTATTGCAGGCTGCTGGGCTGCACTTATACTCCCAGCCCGGACCTAGCTGAAAACCGCACTGGAGGGCGCTGATGTCACCTGGGCGTCATGTGGTCCCCCAGTGCGGGTTTCGGAGCCCTGTGCTGGAAAGAAGGGAAACCCCCCGACGGCGCCATTTTGGCCGGCTGCCCCGCCGCGTGCTTACAAGCGGAGCCAGTTCACCTGCCTTGTAGTGAGCCGCCACACTTTGGTAAATGTGCCTCCTGAAAATTTTGGGGATCATTGTTATTTATTGTGCTATCAAACACTTCTGATTTGGTATCGGTGAATTTTTCAGTTGTAGTCTTTATTGTTCTGTGCATTTTTACACAATCCTCTTTGAATATTTTGTTTTCAGAGTAGATCTTTCTGTGGATGTTTGGCTGTTTTGCTACCATTTCAATTTCTTCCCAAATGTTAAAAGTTGTAGGTTGGACCTTGTTTAAAAATCTATTGATTTATATGGTCTGGTAATTATGATAATTATGAATAAAAAAAAACAATGTTTTGAAATAATCAGCATTAATTGTTCAACAGAAATGAGATATTTTCCTGCCATTTCCCTACCATGATGTAGATAAGCTAACTTGTGTGGATGAACCAAAAAATAGACACAATATTGCAAGATAAAGGTGCTCAATGTCAATTTTAAAATCCATTATGAATGATAAGTTATGAATAAGAATATGAAAGTATTTAATTAATCCAGCTGCAGAGTTGTTTGAATGAATGATGCATTGGTTATCTTGAGCCATTTTAGATAGAAGAGCTGTACATGTTAAGACTTGAATTGCATATTGAACATTAAAATCATTTTTTACCACATATAAATTATTTTTAAAAATTCCAAAGGTCAGTCAAATTATCCAAATGATGGGATGACATGAAGCTAGATCTTTTTGTTATGTTAGATGGAAGTTTTGAAAAAAAAGCTGAAGATCAAAGAGATCAAGCAAATGGACATAATTGCAATAAACTGATTTCAGTTTGGATCTCAAATACAACATTATATATTTTAAATGTTGAAACACTAGGAGTTGAGAATGCTTAATTAGATGCAGATTCATATACATTATTGAAATGCCATAACAGCAAGGTGTATAGCATGTGCTTTGAGATGAGGCATATGGAAGAGACAACTCTGGTGGAGCACATGCCAGAATAAATAATCTGGTCCATTGGCTTGGTTCTGTGCTGTTAACTCTGTGTAATAGCTTTTCTCTTCTCTCTTCCCTCCCCCTCCATCCCTTAGGTGTATATTTCATATGATTATGGAAAGACCTTCAAGAAAATTGATGAGAAGTTCAAACTGAAAGATGAAACAAAAAAACAGAAATTTATCAGTCAATTTTACCACAGCCCAATAGATAATAAAAGGGTAAGGAGCATTACTTGGAATATTGACCAATGTTTATGTAGTTAACTTTAAAAAAAATAGTATCTTCAAAGTGTTTTGACTAATTTGATTTTTCCATAATTTATTTGGATTCCTAGACAATTTCTGTCAGGTTTTCTCTTAGATAACTTTCTTTATGTGAAGATTGTAGTTATTGGTACCTTGTCTGTTCCTGTCAGTGAAGATGCTTAGGTTCTAATTCTTCTAATCAACTGATCTCAGTGAAGAAAAATAAACATTTAATGATGGTCTTAAGAAGTAACAGGTTTATTGCCATATCTCCAAGTTTATTTATCATCTTTTTGTACCAGTACTGTACATCCCAACAAAAGAGTGATTGTTTGGTCCACAGTGCAAACAAGCATACAGATATAATACACATACAGCCAAGTACAGTACATATATTGAAAATAAATTTTACTAGCAAAGAATGGGGTCTCAGAGAATTGTTTTAGCAGTCATCAGTCATTCAGCATCTCATTGTTCAAGGGAAGAACCTATTCTTTAACCAGAACCTTTCTAGTTCTGGCTCTAATATTTCTGTATCTCTTTTCCTTAATTGTGGCCTTAAGTGCTGGAACTTCATATCCAAGAGCACAACGGAGCTATCTTCATAAAAACGGTGATTAAAAAAGAGATGATCACATCTACAACCACTATAGGTGCAATCAATTTGCAGCATTTAACTCCTCAATGTCCTCATTCTTGGTCCTGTTTATCAAATTCCTAAAGCATGTTAATGTAAATATTAAACAATTTACATTAAGAGTGAAGCTCAATGTAAGCTTTGTTGGGGTTTGGCTGGCAAATCTTCTGAGAACTATGTGGTGTACTCTGCACTTTCATCTTGCCCAATGCCACCCTTCCCCCATTTGGTTGCCAATGTGTGGGAGGCAGAATCCTTGCAATAGAAAAATTCACATAAAAACAATGACTGGCATCTGCATGAATGAACCACTTTATCCAGGATTACAGAACAACTGGGAAATCCTATTTCAACCTCCTTGTGTCTCGTCAAATAGGAGTTCTAAAAATATGTATTTCATTGAAGGGTATCATGTTCCTTGCAAAATTCTGGATTAAAAACAGTTGATAAATGTTAGAAATACTAAATGTGAAATTTGTTTTGAGCATCTTCGCTCTATGCTGCAACAGCAAGGATCTCCCAGGAACAAGCCATTTCAGTTCCACTTCCCAAACCCACTCTTTGACAAGACTGCCCATGGCATTTATTGCCTAGGTGAGGCCACATGTAAATTGAAGGAATAGCATCTTGTATTCTGTTTTGGCAGTCTCCAATCAGAAGGCATCAATATCTACCTCCCAATTTCTGATAACCCCATCCTCCGTTTTCATTCCCTCACTTTCCCTTAGCTCTTTGGGTCCTTTCCTTCTCCTCCCCCACCCTGCCTGCCTAATACCCAGTCCCTTCCTTTAGCTTCCACCCCTTTTTTTCCCTCCTATTAGAGTGCATCCTTCTCAGCCTTCTGCCCCTTCCCCCATCATCTCAGCTCCTTTCTTTTCTTCCCCTCCCACTTCTATTCTCCTAAATTTGCCAGTCCGTGTTCCTCCCCTCCCTTCTTCCGCTTCATTCGGGCAACTCTGTGATTCTTGGTACTCCTGATGAAGGGTTCTGACTAAAATATCAATGTCTTTTTATTTCCATCATTTCTGTTTGACCTTCAGAGTTCTTCTAGCACTTTGCGTCTTGTTTCAAAATATATTTTTGACCACTTTACTCTCCAGTAGAATCCTATAACATTTGGATTCAGTTCTTTTCTGCATGGCCTGATACATCGTGGTACAATGGAGTTGTTGCCTCCCCTGTTCTTCTTCGGTGATGGCTCCTTCTTTGAGCTGAGACCATAGTCTATTTTGAGTTCATGATTATACAAGGGAAAAATGCTGAAGTGGTTTCCCATTGACTTCTTCAGATGTAGCATCCATACTGGACAGATAACCCTGGCCATTGATCAGTAGATTCATCTACCCAGTGTTTTTGGTTTTACAACCATAATTTCCAATTTGTAGAATCTCCTTGTTTAAAAAAAACATCTACCAACTGCAATCCATGGCTTCATGTGGCCCTGATTGGGAGTTTAAACTGGTACTACACCTTATTCAAGGGTGACCTGTAGGCTATCGGATGGAAAGAGTTTTACATTCCTTTTGCCGAGCAAGTGTGCAGCACCGACACAGAGTTACTTTACATATCAAACCCTAATACCTCCTTTCCCCACATGTTGTCGCTGCTCTCCCAGTTTAGTCAGTTTTCAGGATGTAACTTACATTTAAAGGAAGAAGTTCACTTTTATGTAAATTTATCTGCTTCAGTGTATAGTGGTTCTCCTTTTAAGATTATGACAAATCAATTAATTTATTTTGGTATCATAGTTATTAAAAGCCATAAACATCTTTTCAAAAAATTCTTTTTAATTTATTAGAACATGTGAAGCAATCTTTCATACATTGGTCTCCCCTGTCTAAAACTTTGGGTTGGCCTTATTAATTCTATTAAAATGAGTATTCCACCTAAATTTTTATACCTTTTTCAATCTATACCAATTATTATTCCTAAACTGCTTTTTGATTTTTTTTGATTCGGCTACATCAGGGGTGTCAAACTCAAATTCACGAAGGGCCAAAATTAAAAACTTGGACTAAGTCGAGGGCCGAACTAAATATTTATTGAAAATTTTCAACAACATCTGCATGTTTTATCTTCTTTCAACATATGTAATGTTAAACTTTTTCTTATTAAAATAAATGTTTAATAATAGTTTTGGATAAACTCTTTCCAGAAGCATTAACAAATGAGAAATAAAATATTCAATAAATAATATTTCTCTATAGAGGATTTGTCAAATGTTGCTAGTGTGCTGTCGAATAGTAAAATCTGAGGGCTATTGAGAATGTGGGAGAATAACATGATTCCTGAAAGAATCAAATGGGTGACTGATTGTGGGCATGAACTCTAGCAGGGTTATTTGCCATGCCCTTTTTCCATTGGTACAGATATCCTTTGATTTACACACTTTTCAAGTTTTATGCCTAATGAGCTTGTATCCAGGTGCAGGACCATTTTTAACCAGCAATATATTTATCACTGTGACATGAAACTATTGGAAGATCGTTTTATCCTGAGATTAAAGTTCATAATCCTTACTCAGGCCTGTGTGCGGGAGGGCGGGGTTTGCGGGCGGTCGGGTTGGACAACGACAGTGTCGGGGCATCGGCTCTCGCTGCAGGGCGGCATCTCGGCGGATCAGCGGCCCCGTCACCGTGAGTCGCGGATCGGCCTGCGGCAGGGAGGGGGAGTGGGCAACGGTCCTGGCGAAGTCAGGCCCGAGGCCTCCGGTTCTGGGCGCTGGGAAGCGGCCTTGGCTTCCCCTGACACCGGCCAGGCCCCAAACCCAGAGTCCACGGTGAGACCCTGCAACGTAAACAGAGGAGGTGGGGGCGATTAGCAGGCTGACACCAATGCATTCTGGGATTTGTTGTATTACTGTGCATGCGCTATACTGGTGCGGCGGCCAGCGGGCCACCTCTAATACATTTTTGAAATGATCTTGCGGGTCAAATATAATTATATCGCGGGCCAAATTTGGCCCGTGGGCCAGAGTTTGACATGTGTGGGCTACATCATCTTATATTTGGAAGGGTAAGTGCCCTCGTTTAAATAAAGCTCATTTACAAAAATTGAAAAGGAATGGAGGCATGGCGCTACCTAACTTTAGGTTTTATTATTGGGGGTAATAAAAATGTAACCTCACGTTTTAGTTGCATTTTCATCCATCATGGGTTTCAATGGAGCTTAAATTTCCATTCCAGTGCTTCTTGAATCCTTACTCCCTTTTTCTTTAGATGTCAATTGACAATCCAGTTGTCAGATACTCTGTGAGAGTAGGGTTCAGTTCAGGAAGCATTTTGGATTTCATGATATTTTTTCTTTCAAGTCTGATTTTTATTCAATCCCTTTTTTCAACCAGTTTTGAAAGACTCTGCTTTTCATATTTGGAATAGAAATGGTATTGAGCATTTCAGAGATTTTCTTATTTCAACAACTGAGAAGTACAATTTACTGAATACTCTTTTTTTTAGATATTTGCAAATCTTCAATCTCAAATTCCTGGTTTTCCAAGGCATCAAATGTGAATGTTGTAGATAAGTTTTTTTTAGTTTAGAACCTTTTCGTAAAGGTTTAATATCCTTGATTGGTAATGAAATGGCTGATATAAGGTATGCCCAGATACTTAAGAAATGCTTGGAAACAGGATTTAAAATTGGCCATATTGGAAGATATTTGGGATCCAATTTTTAGATTAGTCAATGCTATGTTATTATATGCCTGCCATTGTTTATTACAATTTAAGGTTGTACACAGGGCCCATATTTCCAAAACCAAATTATCTTGAATTTATTCTGGCATATGATTCCAAACGCTGTGGGACCATTTTTGAATTATTATCATGATCTTTAGATATATTTTATAATCTGAGTTTTGTTGGCTTTTTTCTTTCAAAGGAGTATACTTTATTATTGTTTCTTTCTGCCATACAACATTGTTAGGGGGATGGGGGTTTTGATTAACTTTTGATGTTTGCTTTTTTTTTTCTTTTGTTTTTGTTTTGCCTTTATATATTATATTAACTTTTGCAATGATATGGGTATATGTTGATTTGTTATAATCTCCTTTATTTTTCATTCCATATTAACTATGTACTGGCTTGTTTTTTTTTGTGTATAAAATCAATAAAAATATTTTAAAGGAAAGATGTTAAAATTATGCTTGTTTTGAACATGTCTGTGCATTCTTGCAGTTCTAAATTAAATTTAAATTAGACATACAGCACTGTAACTTGTCCGTGCTCCCAAAATTACACCCCATTAACCTACACCCTGGTATGTTTTTTTTGAAGAGTGGGAGGAAACCAGAGCCCCCCGAAAAAAAAACTCATGCAGGCATGGGGAGAGCGTAAAACTCTTTGCAGACAGCACAGGATTTGAACCCAGGTCCGGTCCTGATCGCTGGCGCTGTAAAGGTGCTGCGCTAACCACTACACCAACCGAATTGTGAACACATCTTCACTTTTTTTCATGTGATTGAAATAGGATTCTTTCACAAAGTAATGGATTGCTGCAGTGGCTTCAAGAAAGCCACTCACTAAATATTAAATTTTCAATTTTTCAAAATCTATTACAATTTTTGCACACAAGGTGGAATAACTATAAATTAAACTGACTTGTACAATTTGAAAAAAGGTTGCGGTAATTCTGTTTATTTAAACTGAACTGGAGAAATTTCTGTCTGTCGAATAAGAGGGGACTATTGTTACTAAAATTCCATTAAGAAATTTAAATGAATAACATGCCTTTCTGACTTGAGTAACACTGGGACTTGATGCTCATTCTGCTTAAAAATTTAATATCGATTTGATTTATTCTAATCTAATTTGAAATGAAGAACAATAAAAGTGCCTAAATTCTGAAGTCTTTAATTTTGTTCAAGATTTTTATAATTTGCTGTGGAATAATTTTATTTACAGGAATCTGTCCATGTGTGGCATAATTTGTCCAACCAGTTATGATTTTTAAAGCCAAATTGTCACGTGTTCCATTTTAAAGTTTTGATACAAGTTATTGTTAATGATGGTGTAACTGTTAAGAGATTCTTAATACTAACTGTAATTTACAACTGACAACAACTTAGTGGCCCGATGGTAAAATTAGTCTGATTTTTGTTTGTTATGCAATCAAAGTTACATGAATATTTTTCCTGTTTTTAGTATATTTTTGCAGACACCAAAAATCAATACTTGTGGATCACTTTCAACTTTTGCAATGATATCCAGCAATTCACTATTCCATTCAGCCCAATGGATCTTCTCCTGCACAGTACAAATCCTAATCTTGTGCTTGGTTATGATAGCTCTCATCCAAACAAACAGGTATTGTTATTTATTTGTCTAGCCCCTGCTATATTCTGGGAATAAATAAGGAATATGTGTGGACAATAATGCCAATTAAAGGAATTATTATTATTTGTTTAGTGAGATTTATACTTTATTAAATTTTGAGCTACAGCATGGTACAGGCCCTTCTGGTCTATGAGCCCATGCCACTCAAATAGCCATTTATCTTCTAACCCCAAACACTTGGAATGTGGGAGGAAACCTGAGCATCCTGAAGAAACCTATGTGACATGGGGAGAATGTAAGCATTCCTTATAGATGGCGCTATTATATCATTGCACTAACTGTGTTGCCCTTTTATTGAAGTATTTAAGGACATGTTAAAAAAAACATTTTTGGTTCAAGAAAATAATTAGACTCCCACGTAAAAATAGTTTCATGGATTGTAGAAAAAAAAGGAACAGTTTTTAATTGTAGTTTCTCTGTGATGGCGAAATAGAAATCAATTGTGTCTGAATATGTACATCAGTCAACAGGCCATTAAAGCAAAAGTTTAGGCATCTTTGTATTTGGCTTTGAACACACCCATTTTAATTGCATGGATTTAACTGTAATTTTATTCTGGGGATCAGTCCTGGGTCCACTATTGTTTGTTATATATATTAACGATCTGGAAGAAGGGGTGGTGAATTGAATAAGTAAGTTTGCAGATGATACAAAGATTGGTGGTATTGTGGACAGTGAGGAAGATTACCGTAGCTTAAAAAGAGATATAGGAAAGCTAGAGGAGTGGGCTGAAAAATGGCTGATGGAATTTAATGCGGATAAGTGTGAAGTGTTGCATTTTGGTAAGGCAAATCTAAATAGGTCATATACATTGAATGGTAGACCATTGAGGAGTGCAGAGCAACAAAGGGATTTAGGAGTTATGGTAAATAGTACCCTCAAAGTTGATACTCAGGTAGATAGAGTGGTGAAGAAGGCATTTGGAATGTTTACCTTCATAAATCGGAGTTTTGAATTCAAGAGTTGGGATGTTATGATGAAATTGTACAAAGCATTGGTGAGGCCAGATTTGGAATACTGTGAGCAGTTTTGGTCACCGAACTATAGGAAGGATATAAACAAAATAGAGAGAGTGCAGAGAAGGTTCACGAGAATGTTGACAGGATGTCAGAGTTTGAGTTACAGAGAAAGGTTGAGCAGCCCGGGGCTTTTTTCTCTGGAGAGTAGAAGATTGAGGGGGGATTTTAAAAGGGTCAGAGAGAGTCAACATGGATAGGCTTTTTCATTTAAGAGTGGGGGATATTCAAACCAGATGCCATGGTTTGAGATTGAAGGGGAAAAGTTATAAGGGGGAACATGAGGGGAAATTTCTTCACGCAAAGGGTGGTTTGGATGTGGAATAAGCTTCCGGCGGAGGTGGTTGAAACAGGGACATTATTTACATTTAAGGAAAGACTGGATAATTACATGGAGGGGAGAGGATTGGAGGGGTATGGACCAGGTGCTGGTCAGTGGGGCTAGGAGGGTGGGCATTTGTTCCAGCATGGACTAGTAGGGCCAAACTGGCCTGTTCTGTGCTGTATATGGTTATATGGAAGAGTTAAGGCCAGGCAGCCATGTTGAATGGGAGGAATGGCCAACCTTGTCCAGAACAATGCACAATATTTATAAGTTCAAGAGCCACAAGACATGGACAACCTTTCCATATGCATTTTTATTTTTAGTATCAGATCTTAAAATGTGGTTGCCCAGTTTTCTCATGAATTTTAAGCCATTAATTTGCTTAAAATTGACAAATAACATGCAATTAAAACATTCAAGGACTTATAGAACATCAGTAAAATTTTGTAATTCAAGTTGGTAACCCTGTTCAAATGAATGGTGTTACACAGTCTATGTCTATATCCCCTCAATTTGGGTTGCTGTAAATACCCATGAATGTGAAGATGAATCTATGGGCAGTGCTTGCAGGGCATAGGTGCAGAGATGTTGATTTTGCTGCACACACACTCCAATAGCAGGTGGCTCTTTGTGAATCTGCTGGCTAATAGTAAGGTCTTATCCAATGCATCTTGGTTGTTTTGCTTAAAAAAAATATTTTTTTGGTGGAACAGTAATGAATCATTAAATGCACTTTGTGTTCTTCCTCCAATCCTGGCATACATGCTCTTGATCTGCCTGTACTTTTCTGTTCTGTTGTGTTGCACCAACCAGTTACTGTCAGAAGTTCTGTGGTTTCGTGCAGTGTTTCATCTGTACATGATGTGTAAACAATTTTCGGTTACTTAATTATTTGTGAATTCTAATTGCCAAATTTGTTTCAGTAACAGTGACCAAGTTGCATAATTTCCCAATCAGCTGAGGAAGTCGCTATTTATGTTGACACCTATCTCAGATGATCTATTACTTATCTGGATCTTTTGTTGTCTCTAGAGTTAATTACTGTAATGCACTCATGGTAATCTCTGATTTTTCCCTGTAATAGAATCTCAAGGTTTTTGTTTTCTTTTTTAAGGGTTGTAACTTGCATTCATCACCTTTTTAATTAAAATTTTTTTAAAGACATATAGCATGGTAACAGGCTATTTCGGTCCATGTCTGTGCTGCCCATTTTACACCCAATCAACCCACACTCCTGGTATGTTTTGAATGGTGGGAGGAAACCGGAGCCCCGTGAGAAAACCCATGCAGTCTTGGGGAGAATAGACAAACTCTTTACAGACAACGCGGAATTTGAATTGCGAGATCTCGATCACTGCTGCTGTAAAGGTGTTACAAACCGCTACGCAAACTGTGATACCCTTGTAATCCTAAATTTACTAATTATTTAAAAACTCTTGTACCTATTTTTTTTCTCATTATTTTTCATATCTCTCGACGCCTTTGCACATTTGTATCACTTCCAACTCTGTGACCCTCTCAGATATTTGTAGATTTCTTTTAGAGTCTCTTGAAACTTATACAATTTTGCTTCATTAAATTTACAATACTTTCATTTGCTCGAGCTCTTAGATCTAAATTCCCTTTCCAAACTATCCCTCTTTCTATTTTCTTTTCTTAACTGGTTCCCTATGACTTGCATCTAACCCACTTTTCCAAATATTACCTTTTATGCAGATGTATGCAAAATTTTGTTTGATAACAATCCTGTTTTTTAAAAAAAAAATTGTTGGGATTTTTCATTTGGTTGAATTCCTGGACAATTTTTTCTCCTGGAAAGGAATGTGGCAGATTTAAAGAGTGTCCATCAAGAGTGGCAACATGCAATTTCAGATAATTTAATTGCCTGGATTACATGCCTGCTTTACCAGCCAAAGAGGTCAGTCAGTAATAACCAATTCCCTGATTATTAAAAATGACCTTGAGGAGATGGACCCCACTATGATAATCTTTGGTAAGATTAAAGTTCCAGTAAAAAATTGGGTCGGTGGGGTAGTGGGGATTGGAAGCCTGGACCAGGAATGCTCAAAATGGGCTTGTGAAGCCCGGAAGTTCATGGAAGAAGATTACATTAACAGTGCTTTCTGATAATTTTGGGAGGAAAATCACCACTGTCCTCCAGCCCTGCTTATTTGGATTGTTGTTCTGGATGATTGCAGTTTTTAAAAATTGTGTCATGCTGGAATGGAGCACGTAAGCTCTTCCTCCTGTTTTAGTTATTTTCACTGTCTAGTTTCTGGCAGGTAGAGAAATTAAAATTTAACTCCTTTAACTCTGGAATTTGGATGCTCCAATGAGAATATTACACTGGCATTTTCTTTTTCATCAAATGAACATTAAGGGTCCTGCAATATGTGCTTAAATGTGGTCTTTCCAAAACAAAGAATGTTTTTTTTTGCCCCTTGCAGCTTTGGAAATCTGATGACTTTGGACAAACTTGGATCTTGATTCAGGAGCATGTCAAATCTTTCTTCTGGTATGGATTATTATATAGATTAAAAAATTTTAGTTGGTGTATCTTGGAATTAAATGGTTTTTGAAGAAAGCACATACATATACTCACAGATATCATTGTTGGGTGTGAGGAGGCCGTCCGTATATACTCACAGATATAATTGTTGGGTGTGAGGAGGCCGTCCGTATATAATCACAGATATCATTGTTGGGTGTGAGGAGGCAGTCTGTATATTTACCTTATAGTGATTAATTAAAATTGTCTTTGGAGTAGTAGGTTAACAACTAAGTTGTTTTAGACTTTCTAAACAACCCTTAGTAAAACTCATTTGTAGAACTGTGGACCTTGGAATCTGTTAAGTCTGTAGGAATAATTGACCAATCCCATTCCTGTGATTCTGTGGCATAACAAAAAAATTGGAATGCCTTATATTAAATTGATCTTGGAAAAAAGAGACATGGCAGTTAAAATATTTTGACTGGAATGCTGTCCTAGTTAATAGAAGGGTGTGCCACTTATGGTAGAAATCTTGAGAACTGCACCAGTTGGCTGCTAAGTATTTTCAGAAACTAATTGTATTTGCCGTCCAATTTTGCAGGGGTGTTGAACCACATGACTCATCTACAACAATTTATGTTGAACGCCACGAACCAATAGGCTCCTCAAGCATCATCAAAAGCACAGATCTCTTTCAGTCTGAAAACCATGAGATACTTTTGGAAGGAGTAGATGACTTTCAGTTGCAAGGCAAATATATGTTTGCAACAAAAAAAGTCGTGAGTATCTGATACTTTCTGGAAGTTATGTTGGTTCAAGAGAAATATTACAAAAATTATCAGAAATTCCATTGGTAACTCAGATGGGTTTCCAAGAATATGTTCAACTGTTATCACAAGATCAATGTATAATCTGTAATTATCCTTCTTTAGTTTCCATACCCCTCCTTTCAATTTGAATTCATTTTAAATCATCTATTGGACTATTTGTCTCCTTTTGCAGTCTTATTCCTTTTGATTTTATTGGTGAATCAGTTCCAATTCAAATGACTGAGTTAGACATTTGTTTGCAAACCTGTTGTGGTCGAAGACAGTCTCTTCCATGGTTCAGGCAGAGGATTGCGGGGGAGTGTGTTGATGGTTAAGAAGCCTAATTCTTAGATCCCAGACCCTCTAGCAAACACCAATGAAGATGGCTAAATAGAGGATAAAAGTATGTACCAACATCTTTTTTCTTCCTTCTGCAGTTTTCCTCCCTCAAAGCATGATTTTCTACCTTGTATGATGTTACATGCTCTTACCTTGGCTAGTATTTCTCTTGTACTTTTGATGTCTGTGCCACATCCCTTAGAGTTTGCTTTGAGGGTTTCCTTAAAATATTGCCTCAGGTCTCCTTAAGTTCATATGTTGTAAGTACAACAGTTGTAACATTAGACATGTATGTATGAAGCATGAGCATGACTGTTCAGTCTGAACCTAACATGTAGTTCTGCTCAGGCGTATAGAATAATGAAACAATTTGGAAGGCCAGTCCTGTTCAATATGTTGTTCATTGAGGTAAATATGCTAATGTCAGCAGAAGATGAAAAACTAATTTAAGAATCTTCTTTTCATGCCAATGTCTTTATGTGGGGGATAAAAAAAAATCAGGTCTGGGTCAGGTTTGTAACAAAACATTGGAAGCCTCCTCTGCAGAAAAAGTGTTTTGGATCAGAGAATTAACATTTTGGATGAGGGATCTCACTCAGGGGGAAGACTGAAAGAGTTGCTGCTTTCAAAACCAGGCTGGGGGCAGGAGTGAGGTGTAAGACAAAGACAATATAGAAATTGATTTAAGACAGGCCAGGTGATGAGGAGTACGAATACAGACTGAGAAGAAAGCATTTTGCCGAAACAAGTTAGGGAAGGAACACAAGTGTGATGAATGAAGTTGCAAAATTTGACGTTCATTCCAAAGGTTACAAAGTGCTCAGATAGACGGTAATAGACTGCTCCTCTAGTTTACATTCTGCCTCAGAGCAGAGGAGGAGACCATAGACAAACAGGGACTTTTTTCTTTTGGATTGAAGAAGGGTGAGAGGTGACAATAGAGATCTACAAGATTGTGATAGGCATAGATAAGGTAGATAGCTTGCACTTTTTTTCCAGGGTGGGAGTAGCAAACACCAGAGAACATTTGTCCAAGGTGAGGGGAGGAAAGTTCTGGGGGGTGGCATCAGGGGTAAGCATTTTATTACAGAGAGTTGTGGGTGCCTCAAATGCCTTGCCAGGATTGATGCAGGCTGAAACATTAGGAGCATTTGAGAGACCATTGGACAGGGCCATGGATGAAAGAAAAATAGAGGGTTACGAGTTATAGATGCTTTAATTTTTTTTTGTAGGAATATACAAGTCGGCACAACATTGAAGGCCCAAGGGTCTATAGCCACTACTTTCCATTATAGTTGCTTGGAGGATAAAATAATCTTGTTGTCTGTGACTAGTTCAAACAAATTCGTACTAAAGTTGAGTTTTCCAAAATTTATTAATCAATATTAAACATGTTAACATTATTATAAGTTGCTAAATGTTGTTACCATTAAACATGGTCAATAGAAAATGTCGGAATGTTCTCTGTATCCTCCATTCGGCAGAACAAAAGAAACTAAACTAACCCTTTTCTCCTGATGATCAGAGATAAACTAGCTATGTCCCTGAAGCAAAGATGTTGCTAAGAGACAACATAAAAAATATGTTAAACAAAAGACTGCTTGCGAGCATGAAATGCATTTTAATCCCTACAGTGCCTTTACTGTCCTGTTGTGTTCTATGTTCTGTTGTATAATCTAAGTTTGGTCTTTTCAGTAGAGCAGTAGTTCTCAACCTTTTTCTTTCCATTCATATACCACTTTAAGTATTTACTATGCCATAGGTGCTCTGTGATTAGTAAAGGATTATTTAAGGTGGTATGTGGGTGGAAAGAAAAAGGTTGAAAACCACTGTTTTAATTGTACCTAATTGACTCGTTATGTGTAGGGTTTCATAACTCCAAAGGAAATGGGCCAATGACAATTTTTCTCAAACAAAATGTTTCAGTAATAATTGGGGCTAGAGCAGTGATTCTCAACCTTCCCTTCCCACTCATATATACCTTAACCAATCCCATACCAATCACAGATACCAATGGCATAGGGATTACTTAAAGTGGTATGTGAGTGGAACGAAAAAGGTTGAGAACCACTGTACTCCAATATACAGGAGGCCATTTTGTGAACATTGAATGCACAGACTGGAAGAAACCCAAGTGAATCACTGCTTTACTTGAGAAGATCGGATCCTTAAATATTTAGGTGAAAGGACAGGTGCCATGGTCTGGGGAGTGGTGGGAGGGGTCTGGGGTTGGAGATGGAATAGGGAAGAGGGTGAAGATGTGATTGATGGTGGGATGTTGGAACTGGTGCAAATTGCAAGAACGATGCATTGAAAATGAAGGCTGGTGATGTGGAAGCCAAGGACAGGGGAACTTCTGTTTTGCTTCTGTCCCAGATGAGAGTGGGTGAGAGCAGATATGGTGCAAAAGGGAAAATGTGGTCCATAGAGAGAGCTGCTGCATGGATACAGGCCCTTCAGCCCATTGAGTGGGCGTCAACCATCTTGCATTATCTTACCTGAATTTTTTTTTCACTTCCTACATTTTCTTGAGCTTCCCCCAGGTTCTACCACTTGCCTACACACAAAGGACAGTTTACAATGCAAATCAATCACTAAACTGCATGTCTTTGGGATGTGGAAGCAAACTAGAAGCCCACAAGGTCACGGGGGAGTTTTGAAACTGAACACTGGCAGCACCTGATGTCGAGATTGAGCCTAAGTCTCTTGAGGCAGTCGATGTCGACAGTGCCAGGTTTAGTTCAAGTGGGGTTTCAATTTTGTCCCACGCTAAATCTTGACACAAGGCATGAGCAATCCATCACAGTTGAAAAAAGAAGTGTTGAAGGAATATATAGCAATAAAACAATTATGTTAATAGACATCAAATTATCTAACTGTTATTAGTATGATGTGTGAATTGGGAGTAAGTATGCGTATGGGATTTCATTGTTCTAAATAATTTTAGTCCGAGTTGATTTTAATTTTTCTTAACAATATATCTTGCAAGAGATTCTTACAGAAAAATTCTCAGTGAAGCAAAATTTCAGCATGTTGAGCTAAAAGTATTAGTTAAAAGCTTTCAACTGATAGCTTTCAATCCTGCTTCTATGTTGTGAACTCATTTGGAGACCTGGCATGGGTCAATGTGTGTAGTACAGTTGTCACCATGAAATGTCACATTCATTGGATGCAAATTAAATGCCTGAGGAGCATTATCTAGAGTTCTATTAAATTCAATTAGGCATTTAGTACTGTTGACTTCGACATAGTTTTTCTTGTTAAATATTAGGAGAACAAAATGGATTAAATGCAGTTAATTCTAAAATTGCAAACAGAAAATGATAATGGAAGAGAGATTTGTCTTGTCTTGTATAGCACCCTTTCAAAGATGCTCCATTGGACTTTTATTGCGACCATTAGCATGCTCCTCTCCTGCTTTATTGATGATGCTTGATTGGGTGTTCACCCAGTTTCTGGTATGTTGTTTCTTCACTATTTATAGAAATAATCAGTTCAAATTTTATATAAAAATATAGTAAAAGCCCACATAACTGGAAATCAAGCAACCAGTAGAAGAAAATCGAGGAAAATAAAATAATTTAAAAAAATAAATAAATAAGAATAAAATAATAGGTAAAAATGCATGTTTAAAATTTTAAAAATAAACGTTCTCTGAAGTAACACAAACCTTTTGGGAAAGGTCGGAGAAAATATTCAGCCATTGGAGTAATGGTTTGCTCATATCAGCTGTTGAATAAAGATATGTGAAACAGCAATGGTATCACCCAAGATGGAGCTGGTTGATGCCGCTCGCTCTTGGCGTATCTCTTAAAATGTCTCCTTATTCTTGCTTAGTAAGAGTTGCCCCAGTCAGAGGCTTTATCTGTAAACATAGGGGAAGAAGGATTAATTATATAGAATAAGAACATAAGAAATTGGAGCAGGAGTCGGCCGTCCGGCCCGTCGAGTCTGCTCTGCCATTCAATAAGGACAAGGCTGATCATTTCATTGACTCAATTCTACCTACCTGCCTTTTCCCCATATCCCTTAATTCCTTTTTTATGTAAAGATCTATCTAACTGAACCTTAAGTTTTTTTAATGAAGAAACCTCCTCACTGGGGACAGAATTCCACAGATTCACTACTCTGGGAAAAGCAGTTTTTCCTCATCTCTGTCTTAAATCTTCTCCCCTGAATCTTGAGGCTGTGTCCCCTAGTTCTGGTCTCACCTTCCAGTGAAAACCATTTTCTTGCCTCTTTCTTATCTATCCCTTTAATAATTTTATATTTTTCTGTAAGATCTCCTCTCATTCTTCCGAATTCAAATGATTCTAATCTCAGATAATTTAGACTCTTCGTAGGTCTGCCTCCAAGGCAGACGCTATTACTCAGGTATGGAGACCTGAACTGCACACAGTACTCCAGGTGCAACCTCACCAATATCTTGTATAGTTGCAGCATGACCTCCCTGCTCTTGAATTCATTTCCTCTAGCGATGAAGGCCAACATTCTATTTACCTTCTTAATAACCTGTTGTACCTGTAATCCAACTTTTTGCGATTCATGCACAAGCACTTCCAAGTCCTTCTGCACCACAGCATGCTGTAGTCTTTCACCATGTAAATAATAATCTGCTCTTCTATTTTTCCTGCCAAAGTGGATGACCTCGCATTTACTAACATTGTAACTCCAACTGCCAGATCTTTGCCCACTCACCTAACTTAACTATATCCTTCTGCAGCCTCTCCACATCCTCTGTACAATTTGTTTTTTTCCACTCAATTTATCATCCACAAACTTGGCTGCACTACTCCGTCCCCTCTTCCAAATCACCAATGTAAATTGTGAACAGCTGCAGGCCCAGCACTGACCCCTGCGGCCCCCCACTGGGTGCCAATCAAAAAAAACACCTATTTATTCTGACTCTCTGCCTTCTGTCAGTAACCAATCCTCAATCCATTGCCAATATACTTCCCCCAACTCCATTCATCTGTATCTTATTGATAAGTCTCATGTGCGGTACCTTATCAAATGCCTTCTGAAAATCCAAATGTACAACATCAACCCTTTCCCCTCTATCTCCCACACCCATTATATCCTCAAAAACTCCAGCATTTGTCAAACAAGACATACCCTTTCTGAATCCACGCTGCATATGCCTAATGGAACCCTGTTGGTCTAAAAACTATTTCATCCTTAATGACAGCTTCAATCATTTTCCCGGCTACAGATGTTAAGCTAACTGGCCGATAGTTACCCATCTTCTGCCTACATCCCTTTTTAAAAAATGCCATGACATTTACTGTTTGCCAATCCGCCAGGACCTGCCCAGAATCCAGAGAATTTTAGTAAATAACCACAAAATAAATCCTGTCATTTCCTTCAGTACCAGGGGATTTGTCAGTTTTCAGTCCTATGAGTTTGCTCATCACTATCTCTTTGTAACAATTATTTTATCAAGGTCTTCACCGTCCTTCACATCCCTATCACCACTCTGTGACATGCTCGACATGCCTTCCACCGTGAAGAATGACACAAAATAGCTGTTTGATGCCTCAGCGATTTCCCCATTACTCAATATCAATTTCTCATTCTCATCTTCCAAGGTTGATTCTAGCCACCCTCTTCCGTTTTATATATTTATAACATTTTTTGTTATCTGTTTTTATATTTTGTGCTAATTCTTCTTCCCTCTCCTTATTTTCCATTTAGTTGTCCTTTGTTCCCTTTTAAAGTTTTCCCAATCCTTCAGTTTCCTAGTACTCTTGGCTACTTTTTTTAATTTTATACTTTATTTCCTTAGTTAATCCAGGCTGACTCTTCCCTCTCTTTACTACTTTTATTTTTAATGGGAATATATTTTTGTTGAGCCCTGTGAAAGATCTTTTTGAAAGTCTTCCACTGTTCCTCAACTGTTCTGCCAACTAGCCTGTGCTCCCAGTTCACGCTGACCAATTCCTCCCTCATCCTGTTATGGTTTCCCCTGTTCAAGCATAATACATTAGTTTTAGATCGATCTATTGCACCCTCCATCTGTATGAGAAATTCAATCATACCATGATCGTTTTTTACAAGAGGGTCCCTAACTAGATCGTTAATTTTACCGACGTCATTGCACAATGCAAGATCTAAAAATAGCATTCTCCCTTGTTGGTTCTTTAACATGCTGCCCAAGAAAGCTATCATGGATGCATTCTATGAAGTTATCCTCCAGACTACCTTGGCCAACTTGTGGACCAATCTTTGTGGAAGTTAAAGTTCCCCACGACAACTGCCCTTCCGTTCTTGCATGTCTCAGCTATCTTTCGGTTAATGGCCTGTGCCACTGTGCTATTGATATTTGGTGGGTGATAGACAACTCCCACCAGTGATTTCGCCCCCCCCTTTACTATTCTTGTTATTGTTCTTCTTTTGGTGTCTCTGTGGAGGGGAGGAACCTGCAGATGCAGCAGCAGTTAAATGTTTTCAAAGAATGTAACTGAAAATAAATAAAATGCTTTAAGGTTTATATATTCATGCAAGTGAAATTTGTTCAGTGTAAGTACAGTATAGTATCTTTTAAACTTTTTATTCTTAATGCCGGTGTATTGGTTAGGCATTACAAGAGTAGCTATCAAGCATCTGGAAAATACACTCTCTGGCAGCTACTAATCCTCGTACCAGGGGTTTTACTGTGTCCGTATTTCTTTGTGTTTAAGTAGCAAACCATGATGACAGAGTCCATCTTCAACATCTTAAAGGCATAACTGAGCTCAGCAGTATGGAGAAACTAAATTAGTAAGTGCTCAGACATCAGCACATTTGTTGAATAATGATATTAAATGACAGGAACCCATTCCAATACCGTCAAAATAAATGATTTCTTAAGATGATATTAAGGAAATTTACCCAGAGAAGTGTGAATCTGTGGAATGCTCTGCCACAGAGGGTGGTAGAGGCGGATTTGCTGATTATGTTCAAAAGAGAGTTAGATAAGACTCTAGTGGGCAAAGGAGTTAAGGGTTATGGGGATAAGGCTGGAAAGGGGTACTGATGGTAGTGATCAGCCATGATCTGTAAAATGGCGGTGCTGGCTTGACGGGCCGAAGGGCCTACTCCAGCTCCTATTGTCTATTGTCTATTGAAATTAACTTTGCTTAAATAGGTTTCTGGAAGAAAAACATGAATCTAAACCAGTTTGCGTTATTCAGTTTGATTTTTGTTGGTATCATTGTTAAAGATTATACTTTGAATGAGATGCTCTGTTCATGGAGTGGGGGGTAATGGGGGAGATGGGGAAAAATGTTTGTGGATGATTAGTAATTGTGTCCCTTTATTTTGCTAGTTTCCACCTTATCTTTTATTATGTTCTCTATATCTTCACAAGGAAAAAGTTTGCTAGTTTGATCCACAGTGATACATTTTAGGCATTGCCTGCTGAATCAGAATTGGGACCAAAGTCATGACACTTGACTCACTCAGGCATGAGAATCATGGGTAATCTCTGACATGGGAGGATGAACGCTTAAATCCGCGCAGCAGGGTAAATTGCCATTAGCCTCCTTGCTATTGGATCAGCACCTTGCTATGTCAAATCTATGCTGCAGTTCTATCGCAATTGGTACAGTATCTGTAAATGGGTGTCTTCCATTCCTTGGAACTGGAGTGGAAACAGGTCATCTGCGACTCTAGAGCCTGCCTAAGGGGAAGAACCAATCACCCAGTTGCGTTTTGTTTTCCTCAAAATAACCAAGCCATGTTTGTGATGTGGGTTGGGCAGTAAATGGCAACTTTGATCTCGAGTTTTGCACACCTGATTTCCAGCAATGGTATAAATTGACCTTCCTGTCACTTGCTCCCCAAATTTTAATGCAGAAAATAATTCACCAGAATTGGCCAGCTGCTGCAATGCCAAATACAAATAGCTGTAAAGTTCTTCATTTTATACCCAGTTGGTTGCAAAAAAAACTTAGGATTTCTAAAAAGTTGTTTTAAAGCAACTTAGTTTTGTTGGGAATCTAAGTTTCATGTATCTTTATAAAAATACCAGACTTATGAAGAGTGGATTAGGTACTTTCAAGGCTTCACTGGGAAATGCATCCAGTCTTTTTATCATTTGTGTCATTAGAGTGCCACCTGCTGGTGTTTTAGCAAAACTAATTTGGGATCATTTCTAAAATTTATTGCAGATGATACGTTGACTTAGCCTGTTTGACATTGCTTTTTGTTTTGTGGTGATGCTTAAACTTCAGAGGGAAACGAGTACAATTTTCCAAAAGGCACTTGAGGTTTACAGAGTGAAAAATGTGTCATAGTTCTGCGATTACAGCAGCAATGTTTATTTTAAAATTTAACACATAAAATACAGTCTTGTTAAAGCTGAAAACTTAACAACTGTAAATCGGAGATACTTTTGACCTTCCCACCTCTAGGCTTCCTATTGCTCTCCAAAATTTTGTAACCAAAATAAGGAGCAAGTCTGCATCTTCTGACTTGGGGGGAGACGGGGGTGGGGGTGGGGGGGGGGGGAGTGGTTTGATAACTTTCATTGACACTTTTGTATACAGAAGTTATGGAATTCACAACTTTCCATCCAAAAATGAGAGACATGGAATAAAATTTGATTTTGTGGAATTTGTGTCAGGGGAAAAATTAAATAAGCACAAAATATGATATAAATGTAACATTTTGCTTTTATTTTATCAGTTTTTATTTATTGATACATGTGCAGATAAACCATAACCTTTTTCACATGGAGGATGGTAGGTATGTGGAATGAGCTGCCAAAAAAATGGTAGAGGCAGGTACAATTCCATTGTCCAAAATATAATTAGACAGATACATGTCTAGGAAAGGTTTAAAGGGACGTGGGCCAAATGCAGGCTTCTGGGACCATCTTAGGTGAATAACTTAGTCAGTATTGACCAGTTGGGCCAAAGGACCTGATTCTATGCTATATAACCATGATTCTACATGGAAAACTATGAGATACATCCAGTTAAGTAGTTTGCCTTGTTCCCAGGATAGAAATATAAATACCAGAGGGTATGACTTTTGTGAGAGGGTAAAGTTTAAAGGAAATTTATGAGGTGTTTTTATTTTTTGCTGAGTGGTAGACATCTGAACGTGTTAACAGGAGAAAATGGTGGACCTTTCCTATTCATGTACCTGTCCGAATCTTTTAAACATCACAATTGTACCTGTCTCTGCAGCTTTCTTTGACAGTTAATTCCATATCAACACCACCTCTCTCTATTTCAACCTGTGGCCTCTATTTTTTGGAGCCCTCCAGAGGGGATAAAGACTGACCATTCACCTTATCTATACCTCTCATGATTGTACATATTTCTTCAAGGTCACTACTCAGCCCATTACACTCCAGATCACAGCCAATACAGTCACCCTTTTGTGCCTAAAACCCTCCAGTCCTGGTAACATCATTGTGAATTTTGGTTACATCCTTTTTAGCTTAATGACATTTTTCCTACACATCTGAACTGCCCACAGTACTCAAAATGTGGCCTCACCCACATCATGAACTGCTGCAACCTGATGCCCCAATTCCTGTACTCAAGGACCTGCCTGATGAAGGTGTATTCCAAATGATTTCTTCATCACTCTATGTGTGACTCCATTTTTAGGGAACTGTGTAACTGTACCCCTAGATTGCTCTCCTCTACAACATTCTCCAGGGCACTGCCATTTAGTGTGCAGGTCCTAGATAGCCTGTCTGATTGTCCACTGTACCTACAAATTTGCTGCTATTTGCAAACTTAGTAACCATGTTAACTCTATTGTCATCCAAATCATTAATATAGATAGCATGGACCCAGCCTGGTCACAAAAACACCATCCATTATGACCTTCTGACTCCTTCCAGCAGTTTCAATTTTAAATCCAGTTGGCCAGCTTGCCCCAAATCCCATGTGATCTAACCTACAATGTGGTACTTTGTCAAAGGCCTCACCAATTGTCTAAATCAACTCTTCAAAGAAATTTCCATCAAATATGGTTTCCCATGCACGAAGCTATCCAGTCCTTGCCTATCCAAATGCTGGTGAATCCTGTCCCTCTGTCACCTTTCTGATTTTTTTTTTTGTTTTTTGTTTTCACTTATTTTTAAATAGGAAATTAATTTTTATTTTCCCCCTTGCTGTGTTTCATAAGCATTTTATTTCTATTTCTCATAGCATCTTCTTGGCAGCAGTGACCCATCTGTGACCCAGTTGTGGGTTTCATATGATCGGAAACCAATGAAGCATGCTAATTTCCTCTCAAAATATCGAATAACGGTGAGTACACAAACAGCAAGAACACTAAAAGCCCAAGTTCTTCATTCTTTTTTTGAATATTTTTATTTACATTTTTAAAGCCAAACGTGCAATTAACAAAAGCAATTAAAAAATTGAGTACAGAATAAAAATAATGATCTGTGATACATGATGGCTATAATCCCCCACTGTCACATGAAAAGATAATAAAAAAGAAAGTCCCAAAGAAAAAAGTGAAGGGAGAAAAAGAAAGGAATGAGAGAAAAGGAGAAAAAGAGATTGTCGGAGAGCCATCCATTGTCTACTCCACAAGTTTCACATTTTCATGATTTACCTGGATCTCAAGAGGACACTGGTGTAGGACTTGTGGGTAAGATGGGGGACAATTAAAGTTTTTCATCTGCATTCTGTAGATATGGCTGCCACATTTGTAAGAACATGTCATACCTATTTCTTAGGTTATAAGTAATTTTCTCAAGGGGAACACAACTATGCATACCTACGTGTGAATCGGACTTCCAAGTAACAGCTATGCATTTCCTGGCCACTGCCAATGTAATCGTGACAAATATTGTTCGATGTTGGGACAACCTCATTTCCCAGTAAGAATAGTTCTGGGATCTGTGGAAATTCAATTCCTCTAATTTCCTCTAAGAGTTTTCCCAGATCTACCCAAAAGGACTTAACGTAAGTTGAATGTAAAAAAAAGTTCCTATCTCCTCACCACACCTGAAGCATTGATCGGAAATGTCTGATATTAATTTAAGTTTTGTGGTGTGTCCCCCACTTAGATCCCATCTGGTAATTTATTTTGCTCCAAATATTAATGATATGATATTAATGAAACTATAGTCAGTCAAAGAAACACTCAATTTCAATGGCCACTAAATGGGATAAAATATTTAGGGATCAAAACAGATAATAGTTTACAGAATTTATACAAATTAAATTCTTGCTTAAAAAGGTTGAAGCAGATTTGAACAGGAGGATAGCTCTGCCAATAATGCTAGTTGGTGGAGTCAAATATGTAAAAATGAATATATTTCCAAGAGAACATTATCTCTTTCAGACACTGCCCATACCATGGCCTCAGAGGTTTTTTTCAGGAACTAAATAAGTTCTTCATTCTTGTATGAATCAATGTAAATCCTTTCTCAAAGTTCATTTGATGAGGGAAATTCAACTGCCTGCAAACTTAGCCTTCCTAAAAACATGACTTAGATACTAATCTGTTTGGGGGAAAAATATTTATGAATCTGATATTATTATTACACGACAATTCTGTGAAACTAAACAACTTTGTATTTACTATAGTGTTCAACATAATGCAAATATGTATTATAGTAATTATATTTAGAAGTGCATTAAATATCGTGCAGCAGAGCCTTATTGTTTTTGTTAACTAGTGCACTACATATTCTGTTGGCATATTCGCATGTTTCTGCTGATATTTGTTAGATGGAGAAACTGAGTTGGGCATGCTACTGATCTATGGGAGTGGTTAAATTATGTTTCTATATTAAGTGACACTTATGCAAATGTGGTTTTCATTACATCATTTGGATATTTTAATCTGGTATCCAAATATATTTAATTGTTTTTTTATACATTTTTCAGGAGTATTATGTGGCTGATGCATCAGAAGACCAAGTGTTTGTTTGTGTCAATTTTAACAGTAATGTCACCAATCTTTACATCTCTGAAGCAGAAGGCCTGAAGTTTTCTCTTTCTCTAGAAAATGTACTGTATTACAGTCCAGGAGGTGCAGGAAGTACAACTCTTATCAAGTAGGTGAATGAACATTGAAGTGGTTGAAAGAAATTAAAATATCGTGTAATTGCTTTTGGTGAAAATATTGTTGCATATTTTCAGGTGCTCTAGATGAGCTTGGTTGGATTTAAGTGAAAATAAATTTCCTTTATTCTGCTGGGATGATGTCCTCGATCTTTGTCAAAACTGACTTTCTTTTAATTTCCAGAGGTTAATCCTCGTGGGTTGTTTATTCCATACATAAGGTCAGGTACTTGCAATGGGCTCACCTACACCAAAAAAGAAAGGAATCAGACTGGCTAGATTCTCTTCCTTAACTCTGTACTTGAAAGGATGTTTCATGCCATTGTCTTGACAGGATTCTTTTTCAGGTCATGTGATGGTATTATTACCTTCTCAGAAACCTTCAAGATAAAAGATGCTGTTAATGCTACATAAGATTAGTGTATCTCAACTTTTATTAATTTGTTTATCTTCCTCTTGTAATTCTTTGCTCCACTTTCCTCATTTAAGTCCTGATTTTTTTTCATTGAGTGTGTGACATCCTTATTTTTCTAACCACCACTGAAAGTCTTTCCAAGAGCTCCTAAGTTAACCATCTTAAAAGCACTTTTGATCTTGATCCATGTTGAAACATTTTTAAAGTTCGCTTCTAGTTAGGTTTCCTAACAGCTCTGGTGAACCTGTTTTAACAGAGGTACCAACCAAACAAGTTGTGAATAAGAAAATTTATGACAGTAGATCCAGAATTGTAGGGGTCTCTGAATTCATCCAAAAGGACCATTGTTATGCCAGTTCACTGTGAGATGGTTCATCAGTACTGATCCCTGGTCCCTTGTCAAAGATTAGCAAAGTCTTTGACAAATTCATTAACATTCTCGTCATTTAAGATACATTTCCTTTCCTTACCAAAGATAAAAAATCATTTTAAGTGGATCATTTAATAATCTTGCTTATGTTTCACAGCTTGTGTTTTTTTGAGAGAAGATTTTTAAATACAGTTTCTCTTCACTTAATTTCTTTAGCCATTATATATTTATTTTGGGTTTCTTGAATAGTGTGAAATTGGCAGGAGTGATTTCTCTTTGTAGGCACAAAACATAGGGACTAGTACACTTTGGCCAGCTGCCCTACTCACTATCTGCAGACGGACTCTGTTTTGCTGAGTGCCCTGTGACAGCTCAATGGCCGCATGGTGACTGCCCTGCTTACAGAGACCCGCATTAAAAGAAATAAAAAAACATTTTTTTTTAACATGGTGAATTAGTATGATCTGAAATGCACTGCCTGAACTGTGCAGAGGAAGCAGATTTAATATTAACGTTGAACATAGTGTGACAGATTATAAATATGTTTAGTGTAGGTCACATACAAACACTTCAAAAACAGATCTCATTTAAAATACTGGAGCTCTGCTCAAGCTAGACAGGCTGGCTCCAAGAGCTTTTGCAAAAGCTTTGGAGAATGCCAAAGAGACTTCACTAATAGATTGTGGTTTTGAAAAGCAACAGATGAAAGAACTCTGAGGAGTAGGTTCGGAGCTGCAGGCTGTCTGGGAGTGCTGTTTGCTGTTCTAAGAGGATCATGTGGTGTTTTGCAAGCAGAGGGGGAGTCAAACAGGCTTTTCTCTGTGAGAGAGAGAGAGAGAGAGAGAGAGAGAGAGATCAATTCTGCAGTTTTACAGTCTGCAGCAACAGCTGGGACTGGAACAGGACAAGCTAGCAAGCTTGTGGAAAAACCCCATTTTGAAGATGGGTTGTGAGTGCTTAGTTCAGCCTTGTCAAAGCCCTTGTGGTCCATTCAAGAGGAGAGAACTGGCTGCCTAATGTTTCACTTGAAATAAGTGAAACAAAAAGGAACTCTGTGATGACCTGAAAGAAAGAGGTTATCATCTGGAGAACCCTGATGGGGCAGGTTTCTTTGGAAAGACACTGATGTGGCTGATTAAAAGGGATCAGTTTGTGTCCAGGAACAACAAATCTCTCTCTGAAAACTGACAAGAACCTTCCTGAGTGGTAACCATTTACCTTTCAAGCACCAAAGTCTGGTGAACTTCATAAATGTTAAATTCTGTGCACAGTATAAGAATTACATGCAGCCAGTGAACTTGAAGGAGTGAGAAGTGAGATTGAACTGTGAATCAAAGAACTTTTCTGAACTTGCATACACATACACGTGCGCTTAGATTTAGAAGGGGGTTAAGTTTGTGTGATTCTGTTTTCATGTTAAAGATAATTAAAAGCAACTTTTGATTAAGTAACCATTTGTCTTGGTGAATTTCTATTGGGCTCATAACAATAGAACCAGATAACAACTTGAAGGATTTCAACACCACCGGTCGCCTGGTGACAGCTCCACCGGCCACTTTTACCATGAAAAGCAGTTTCCTGGTTTCCTGGCCGGGTGGGGGGGGGGGAGGGAGTTTCTGAAATGCTGGTGGTTCAGACAGCAGTTTCTGAGCGTTGGGGGTTCAGGCAGCACTGCAACGCCATGAGGAGCTGGGCCAGCACCAAACATGAACTTAACTATAACCATAAATCCAAAAATGTTTGCCAGGGAGGGTTAGATTATTTGTAATAATAAGTGATTATTTAATAAGTATGACAATAAATCCCAAAATGTTTTTGAAATGCTGCAATGCCGGGGGTTGCTGGGCCAGCACCAAACTATGGGCGCCAAAATGTCCAAAGGGCTACAAAAGTCTTTTTTTTTTGCAAAAAGGTCCATCATCAAAATGCAAGTGCCAAAATGAGGGAACCAAAATGTCCGATCCTGCAAGATATACCTTTCCAAGAAGGTTCTGCTACTTCTTTAATGAAAGTACTTCTGAAATCACAGTAGATATTAAATGAGCAGTCAATTATATGATTATCCAAAGAAAAATAAAACCAAAATGCAGTTCTGTCTTATTGAGACTGTAATCTGAAGTGAAGGATGGGCTGTTTTTATCTATATCATTTTCATCAGTGAAAGTAATTGAGGTGGAGAAAATCCATTCAGTCCTCTTAGTTCTTCTGGGTAGGAAACCCAGCAAAGGCTAGAAGTGATGGAATGTTTTAAAGATTAGAGAAAGTGCTCAGGCTGTTCAAAACAGTCATCAGGAGAAGAGAGGTGTTTGGTGAAAGAACAGCCTATATTTTGTAGATTTTTTAAAAAAAGAGCATTGTAGTCTTGCAGGAAAGCATCCCAAGTTTGTGACTTAATCAAGTGAAGCATTGGGTGTTAGTCTAGGACTCATTGAGGAACACATCATGGGCAAGGGTAATGGGTGAGCAGGGTTTTGAGGAAAATCGGACATGGGTAATGTGAGAATGAGAAACAAGACTAGGATCTTGAGATTTGAAGATTTTAGTTGGAGGGAGGCTGTAATTTTAGTGGAGATAACTGCAGTCACCAAGTTGAAGTAATTAATCTTCGTTATTGTGAAATTGTCCATGTCGTGATCTGGGATCAGTTGAGTTTTTAGTTTGTAGCTGTTTTTTTTGAGTTTTTAAAAAAATGAATATAGAGCTGTCAATTTTACTTATAATGTTACATGATAAGTTGTCAATTATGTGGACAGATCTGAAATCATTTTTTTCCTCTATATTTATTTGAATTTTTCTATATCCTAGTCACACTAATTATGTTATTTAAATGTAATTGTTCAATGTTTAAAAAAAATTAGACATATAGGACAGTAACAGACCCTTTTGGCCCACGAACCTGTTGCACTCAAATTGACCTACAACCCCCAGGACATTTTGAAGGGTGGGAGGAAACCAGAGGATCCAGAGGAAACCCACGCAGACAGCAGGAGAACGTACAAACTCCTCATGGAACAGCGCAAGATGCGAGCCCACGTCTCGGTCGCTGGCTCTGTAACAGCGTTGCATGGCCCTGAGGTTGAAATAGGCATATTTTGGGCTTGCCATGATAATAATGATTCTCTTTTATTTCTCTTCCGGTGGTGGATCACTGCCTGTGAGATGTGTTGATACTGTTTCAGGAGTTTTGCTTAATATCATTCCTGGTAGAAAGATTTATTTGCCATATTGAATAATAGTTCAGTGATTCTAGTAAGGAAACATTCCATTTGCCTTGAAGGAATTTGTTTTTAAATTGCAGGAACTTTGCAAACGAGCCATTTGCAGATCTTCATCGTGTAGAAGGGCTGCGGGGAGTCTATGTTGCCACCCAGATGAATGGGTCCTACATTGAAGAGAACATGAGATCAGTGATTACATTTGACAAGGGTGGAACATGGGAATTATTGGAGGCACCAACTTTCGACTGTAATGGTGATCAAATAGATTGTAAGGTATGGATGCAAATGGCTGCAGTGTATAGATCTAATCCTGCCAACAAGACTGAGAAATGGAAGTTTTAGGAAGCACCAAATGGCTGCAGTGTATAGATCTAATCCTGCCAATAAGACTGAGAAATGGAAGTTTTAGGAAGAACCAAATGGCTGCAGTGTATAGATCTAAACCTGCCAATAAGACTGAGAAATGGAAGTTTTAGGATGCACCAAATGGCTGCAGTGTATAGATCTAATCCTGCCAATAAGACTAAGAAATGGAAGTTTTAGGAAGCACCAAATGGCTGCAGTGTATAGATCTAATCCTGCCAACAAGACTGAGAAATGGAAGTTTTAGGAAGAACCAAATGGCTGCAGTGTATAGATCTAATCCTGCCAACAAGACTGAGAAATGGAAGTTTTAGGAAGAACCAAATGGCTGCAGTGTATAGCTCAAATCCTGCCAATAAGACTGAGAAATGGAAGTTTTAGGAAGAACCAAATGGCTGCAGTGTATAGATCTAATCCTGCCAATAAGACTGAGAAATGGAAGTTTTAGGAAGCACCAAATGGCAAAGTTATTAAGCTGAGAGCAAATTTGTAAAAAAAAAAATTGTAATTTGTATAAAATGGAAGTAAATGAGTCCCTTCAAAACAAAGGCAGATTAAATTATAATGGGGCTCATACAATAAATGACATAGTTAGAAAACAATTGTTTTGCACCTGTCTTCAACATAGTGGGTAATATGAAATAGTGGCAAAAGAGAAAAAGAGCTCGGTTATCAGCATTATGGAGAACTTGGTAGAAAAGTTTATGGTAGTGCGAAAACTCAACAGGATAGAAAGCCAATAAATTCCCTGTTGGAGGAAAGTGAACAGATCATGATGTACTGTTGCAAAATAATTTCCATTCTTATTTGATCAGTAGTAGATATAACAGTAGTAGGTATTGGAGAGGGTATTTTAAAACCCGAAATTGAGATCACTGAAAAGCACTTTTATTTTTGCAGATCGAGCAAGGTTGCTCACTCCACCTGATACAGCGTTATAATCAGCTGTTGAATCTTCAACATCGCAGAGTTCCTATCCTTTCTAAAGAATCAGCTCCAGGTCTCATTATTGCTACAGGTGACACTTCTTGTTTTTCAAAGCAGGCAGTAAGCCTCGTAAATTGCTTTATATTTTCAGTATTACGAATTTATTAACAATATTTTGCATCTAGAAATGGTTTATTGAGCATGGACTGTATCTGTATTAATTTGGAAGTCACTTAGTCAGCAGAGAAGGTTTTCCTCTTTATCATGTTTATGTATTTCCCTGGTGAGCTGAATGCATCCTGTGATTTGTATTTTATCACAGTTTAAATGAATGGATTTATTGGATTATGATGGTAGGAATAGCAAGATAGACATATACTTGTACTTCAGTCAAATGCTGGCATTCACCCAGTAGACTGGTTCTTCTTAAGAACTGCTTCCAAGTGTTTAGTTTCTTCATATGAAGATTTTTTATTTGTTTTGATGTCAAGCACTATGACATGTAATTTTTTTTTCATTCTGAAAATATATTCCTGTCTGGATAACAGCTGTTGTACTGTGTATTTGTGAGAGATTTTACAAAGTACTGTGCTCATTCAAAATGGTTTAAAAATTGTTAGTTAAACATTTTTTTAGGTAGCAGACCCATGCACAAGGGAAAATTCATTAAGTGATGACATCCATTGCTGGTTGACAGACTTTTAAACAATACATATATTGCAAGTAATAAATGTTTGTCTTGTGGCAAGCAATAGGAAATCAAGTTAGGAAGAGAATTTAAAAATATTAAATCAAAGAAAAAATCAAATGACCAACCTAAGAAAAAAGCGAATAAGCCCAAGGATCAGGATAATTCCTGAATACTGCAAAAAAGGACGAAGATACTGTTAATGAAAGTTAGAGCAGGTTTGCAAGAAATGCAGAAGCTGATTTTTAAATGCTTCTATTGCTAAATATTTGGTGATTGATGAAGTTAAATTTTGCTTGTCTTTTCCTGGAAAGTTTATTTTGAGAAAAGAGGAAGACTGTTCATCCTAAACAAATGAGTATCTCAAAGAAACTAGCACTGATAGGAAAACTAGTTTTCGAATTAGTGGCATCTGAGGGCAATTAATCATTAGGACTTCTATTCTTAGAATTTCCTCATTCCTTAATAATACGTTTCATCATTCTCCCTGCTACTGTCAAGCTAATTAATCTACAATTTCTTACATTTTCTCTCCTTCCTTTCTTTAATAATAGACTATATTTGCCACATTCCAAGCTATAAAAACAATTGAAGTGTTAAAAAAAGATAACCATTTAAAGTTCAAACTCAGAAAGCTTTTGTGTTGAAACTCAGTCTTTACTGCTGTTCAAAAGCAATTATGGAGTAAGTGTGAGGCATCAGTTTTCTTTAGATTGTTGCTCAAAAGCAATAATGAAGTATGTTAAAACATCAAATCATAAATTTCTTTTGTAGGGTTGTTTCGAGTGCAATGTTTCGTCATACAAATGATTTATCTCTCTTTCCCAAGAGACAGTGAAGTGGTTATTTTATTCCATGATGATTTCACAAACCCAGACAAGGGTTAAACGAAGTGTCCAAATAGGAAAGGACATGGTTGAACTGCCCTCTTTCCTTAAAGAGATAGAAGTGGTTTTTCTCCTTCAAAAGTCACTTATTCTGTGTTCTCCTTTGACCAGGAGTAACATGTAACAGCATCTTTTCTGGTTGCTCTATCTTCAATCCTGTCTTCCACAGGATGGCCAACTTCCTTCTGGTCTCAAAATTCCTCTAATTCCAGTAATATGTTTCTCCTAAAATTCTCATCACATGACATGTAACATTGTTTCTGTTTCATTTCTCCAAAAGCATGAATCATGTCAAATGGCTTTTTTGAAGTTAGTTCTAAAGTTAAAAGAAGTTAGTTCTAAAGTTAATTCACATCTACATGCTAAAAGCATCTGTCCACTTACAAGTGAATATGACTCCAGATGGTCTGTTAATCATTGAATTAAAAGTCGTTTGTTTGAACAGCTGCCAACAGAATGCTGTGTATACACCAAATGTTTTTAAGCCAACACCCATTATTCTTGAATTTCAGTTCAGAAACCACTTCAGTTTATAGCTGTTTTTCCAAGATCCTTCGACTCCAAAAATAGCCTCTCTCTCTGAGTGCAACTCTGTGTCTCTCTGTGACCTTGAATCAGCCCACAAACTAACTTTAACAAGAAATTTGTATTTTACATCTAAACTTTTAAAGATTAATATTAACACAAATCCATTACAAAGAGACCTTGGGGAATATAGAATGACTATACAAATGGATGTGATAGAGCAGTGGTTCTCTTTCTTTCCACTCACATATCACTTTAGGTATTCCCTATGTCATAGGTGCTCTATGATTAGTAAGAGATTGCTTAAGGTGGTATGTGAGTGGAAATAAAAAGGTTTGTAAACCTCTGTTTTAATTGTACCTATTGACTCGTTATGTGCACAGTTCCATAACTCCAAAGAAAGTGGGTCAATGACAATTTTTCTCAAGCAAAATATTTCAGTAACAATTGGGTCTAGAGCAGGGATTCTCAACCTTCCCTTCCCTGTCAAGAAAGTGTTACGAATACAGTAAATGTTAGGTATCAAATGGTTCAATATAATTTTCTTCATCCATTTATATTAAACTCCATATAAGTTAAATGGAAAGGTTTTGGAATGAACAGTTTATTATTAGGACAAATTATGAAGATAAAGATACAAAAGGATCCAAGAATATTTTTACGGGGATGTACATTGAAAAAGAAATTGGATATAAAACAAGAAAATTTTTAAAGTATTGCAATGGCAACTGCAAAGAAATGCATAGCGATATCATGGAAAGATGATAAGGAAGTGTTACTATGTAGATGGTATAATGAGATGCAAAATTGTATACCTTTGGAAAAAATTACACATCTGTTTAAGGAATCGAGTTGAAAATTTTTATAGTATTTGGAAACCATATATGGATTTTATGAATAATTTTCCATCCACCTATTCCACCTCACCACTCCTCTTAATCAGAATTTTTAATAATAATTAATGATTGTATATGCTAGTATTATTGTATATTAAATAGTAGGTGTTTTTTTTCTGTTTCTTTTGGGTGGGAGGGGGTTGGGGAAAAATATTAATGTATTTTTTGTATCATTGGATATAGATATTTGATTAATGTTTTATTCATTGTTATTTTCTGTCAGGATACAAATAACTAAATAAAATTTTCAATAAAAAGGACAGAGATTAGGATGTTTAAAGGTTCACTGGCAATGGGGGGAGTGTAGGAAACTAATGCTGAGGGAGCAGTCAGCTGCTATCTTACTGAATTGCCAAATAGATGCTCTTGCTTCTGTTTTTTTGGATAATGAGTGACTTTTGGTGACTGATGATAAACGAAGCATAATAGCCCCTTTCACACTTGCATCCAT